>NW_024470370.1:0-13873 GCF_900496995.4 Aquila chrysaetos chrysaetos | reverse complement strand
TTTTTCTTGTCAGCCATAAAGGTGCCTCTCGGCTGGGAGCCTGAGAAGGACCCCACATAAGAATTCTTGATTCTTTATATGCAATCTTAAGGCTACTCACGTATTCATTTTTAGAGTCTAAAAAACCTCTTGGCTTTGGCCATGAGATCACCTGTTACCATTCACTTTCGAGTGTTTGTCCACACAACTCCCGCGTGCAAGCACGCTTAATGCCTATTTATTAGCTATTTTATTAGCTATTATTTTGTTGCAACTTTGCCCCTTTCAGCTCATTTCTGTCTGGTCTCTTCTAACAATAGACCCACTTGCATAGGCAAGGTCACTGTCGGTCAAGTTCTCTTGCACGTACCTTCAAAGCCATCTTCACATAGGAGCTTCTTCTTACGTAGCATAATCGGCTGGTCAGCTTTTTCACCAGGCTAGTTCAAAGCCTGCACAACAGGCTGCGACTGCTGCCTGCCAAGTTTTCTTTATATCCCACAGGAGCTCGATGGTGGTCAAGCCATTTCTAGCTTTCCTTGGGAGACAGGGAGGACCAAAGCTCTTGTATCACAGCTTGGCTTGGTCGGGATGGCAAACTGAAAAGCAGGTGGTGGCCCCAGACGCATCTTTCCTGGGCTGTGAGCTGTGCAAAGGCCAGCAGAAAGCTCTGGGAACGCTTGGCACGTAGGCCAAAGCGTTCCTGCTGGTACCCCAAGTGTCAGCAGCCTGAGCCCTGGCATCTGGAGACCGATGTTTCACGCCAGCAGGGCAGGGGAAGGTAGAGTTGCCTCCTCTCTGACAGGAGACTGCCACGCTTTGGAGGGGGGCGGTCAGACCAGGCGCCTTTGCTGTCTTCTGGCCTTCATGTCGTTCTTGTGCTCCTGGACAGCCCTATCTCTGTTGGCAGTCTTTCATAAACAGGGGTTTGCAGAAGTGGAAGTTGTTTCTCCCTCCTGGTGGGAGCACTCACTGGGGCTTTGTTGTCAGAGAAGCAATGGGGAGCGCTCCTGGTTGGATGCAGCTCCCTTGGCAGATGCTTGTGCTCGTCTCTCAGCCCCACTGGTGCCTTCCCCCCACCCAAGCTGTGCTGCTGGCTCTTGTGAAATGGAAGTACGGAGGGAGGGTGGTTTGACCACAGCTGGGAAGTTCCAGTCAACCTGTCAGGGAAGTTTTCTTCCTGGTTCTTGCAGTTACAGCTTTTCAAACAACCTGGCAAAGAAGTTTTCCAAGGAAACGTGACTGAGGGAAGCGCAGGGATGAGCTCTCATTGCTCTCTGTGTGGATTGTGTCTGTCCTCAGCCAGCATGCAGTAGCTTTCAGATGAGGAATGGGACTATTCCAGGCTGAAGAGGGCAATCAGGATCCAAACTCGGGGTTTTTTTAAGGCAATCAGGTGAAAATGTGTGGTCGGAGCCTTCTTGGTCGCTTACTGTTTGAATTCCGTGCTGTCCTCTAGTCTGAATCTTGCAGTGTTTTTACTGAGGCGTAAAAATTAAAGGGAGAAAGCAGATTGTCCTCACCCACGTAGACACCTTCTCCCCAGCTCAAGGTGACCAGACAAAAATCTCTGGGGGTGCGTTGTTTTATTAAACGTATATCAGATATCCAGCATTAGGGGAGCTGTGTACAGCGAATGCCTGCAGGTGCCTGGGGCTTGACCAGTGTCACCTGGAAGGGAAAAAGGAAAAAAAGGTGACCATGGGGACTTGTTTCCAAGTATATTTATTGTAATTTCTCATTGTCCATTGCTGTATATGTGCCTCGGAACATTTAGCTCGCAATGCTTCCTCCTCTTCTCCCCGTCTACTCCGCCTGGTTGTCTTCCTCCACCACCTGTTCCTACTCCTCTTCATTGTCATTCTTTACCCTTCTTCTCCTCCTTCTGTCTGTCCTCCTGTTTGTTGTTGCTCTAGTTGTCCTCTTCCTCCTCCCCCTTCCTCCCACTCCTCCTCCACAACTTCACCCCTAATCCTCTTCTCCTGTTAGTCGTCATTCTCTGTTCACCTCTTGTTCATCCTCTTTTTCTCTTTCTTTCTCCTCCCTGCCTTTGTTCTGTTCCTCTTCATCCCACATGTCATCCTCCTCTTGCTTCTCTTTGTCTGCCTCCTCCTCCTGTTCCCATTCCTCTTCATTCTCCTTCTCCATTTTTCCTCTTTCTCCTCTTCCTACCCTCTACCTCCTCCTCCTCCTTCTTGCCCTACTCCTCTTCCCCTCTTTTTTTCTTTTCTCATGTTTGTTCTCCTCCTCCTGTTCTGTGTCTTGTTCCTGTGTTCTGTTCCCCCTCCTGCTCTTCTTCTCTCCCTATTTTTCCTCCTGCTCCTAGTTCTGTGCCACCTGTTCCTTGTGTTCCTCCTCCACCTCTTCTTTCTCCTCCTCTTCCTCCTCCTCATGTTCTTCCTCTTCCTTCTTTTGTCTCTCTTCTTCCTCCTTGTTCTCTTTCTATGTTCCTCGTCCTCTTCATTCCCTTCCTCCTCCTCCTGCTGTCCACCAGTTCATCCTGTTTGTCTTCTTTCTTTTTCTCCTCCTCCTGTTTGTCCTTCTGTTAATTCTCTGTGATGGGGTCATCACAGCCTGGTTGGTTGGGTGTCTGGGACTCAGTGATGGATCAAGGGATTTGATTCCCCATTTAGAAATGGGTTTCCATATGCCCTTTCCTTGTGCCAGCATGACAGAAATGACAGGCTGACAGTGGGGGTCTTAAAGGGTTTGTGGGTTAGAGAGAGCAGGAAAATTAGCTCGTTCCACTGGGCATCCAGTGGGTACCTGCCCATTATTAAAGTCTCGTTATTTCAGTGCTGTTAGTTTTGGGTACATAGGGCAGGTGGAAGACCCACGTGGCTCCGTGAGGTTCACACCATTCCCATCCAGTTTGATGTGTATCAAGGCAGAAAGCCTCTGCCCCATGGGAGGGAAGGTGTAATTTTCATTTCCTCCACAATTAGCCCTCGGATGAGAAGAGGGAAAAAGTACTGTTTGATTTTATAGACGGTGCTCTACGTGCTGCTGCGCTTCCCAGTTGTGTGCCAGGGTCATCACAACCTGGTTGGCCAGGTTCCTGGGACCTTTGAGGCCCATAAGGAGCTAAAAAATCAGCCTGGCACCCAGGAACCTTGAGGCTGATAGGGAGCGGGGGAAGAAAGTCTGCCTGGTGCGCGGGACCTCCAGGGCCTGATGCAGAGGGGAAAGGGGACTGATAAGTGACCAGCTTGGTCACAGAGCATGGCTGTTTGCCTCATAAAATGGCATTCGTTTTGCTAACCTCCTACCAGGTGTCAGGAGCATGGGGTACCGGTCACAAGTGCAATTGTGAATTGCCTTTCTTAAGTACTGGGACGGCAGCAGTGCAGGGCCCAAGTACCAGGTTAGGCTTGAGGCTACTGCTTTTACCTTGGTTCTCCCAGGCAAAGCACAAGCGGAGACGTATCCCTGCCTGCAGCTTCTCTGAAGGGAGTGCAGCAGCTCTTGCCTGTTCCCAAGGCGCTGGGTGGCTCCAGCCCATACAGCATCAGCATCGGTATAAACTGTGCTGGCTCCAGCTTCCAAGGCTCGGGTGATGGCTGGGACTCAGCTCACTGGGCAGAACATTTTATTTCCTCAGTTAAGGAAGTCTGTTTTTTCATCTGCAGAAATGGCTGTGGATTTACCGAACCAAACACCATTGTTCAAGTGGGCACTCGAGTCTGTAAACCATACCTTAAGTATTCCTGGGGTTGAACGGGGAGCATCTTGCATAGGAGAGGGTGGTGCATCGCTCTCAAATTCTTGCGGCAGTCCTATTTGAGCGATGGTTTCAGTGGGAGTCCTTCCTGAACGATCATTTCCTGGGAGGACAGCGCGATGATGGAGGTAAAAGTGTCCCCGCTGAACGGAAGGCTTCTGGGCCAGCCCTAGGGGCAATTCTTGGCCTTTGAGGATAATTTTCAGAATGGGGAGAGGGATACTTACGAAAATTTTGCAGCTGGGCTGTGCTCTCCGAGGAGAGAGGCTAGGACACGAAGTATAGAATTACAAGAGTAATTCTCTATTCATGCGCATGGGGTGTCCCAGTCAAATTGGGGCACCCGAATGTGGTTTTATACATGGTTCTTATGCCTTTCAAGCATTCAGGTACAACACGATTTGATCAATCGCTACTTAACACACACATATACTGCCGTTTTGCAAAGCAACTCTAATTCTGTGGTGTCACCATCCATGCTTCTTTCTGGATGTAGACGTCCCTGGAGTCAATCTTTCTACAGTTCCTTATCTCTGATGCCAGCTAACAGGAGGTTTCACAGAGGAGTTGGAGGGGTGGGATGCTGGCGTGATCGGGGTAGTCCAGGGGTATCCTTTCTTCCTCAGGGTGGGGGCTGTCCTTCTCCTTCTTGCAATGAGAGATGCTTACTGAACCACGGCTATGCACTATACAATGTAAACCGTATAGATCTTCAGAAAGTTCATACGGTTTCATACTCTAAAGACTAGCTGATACAATATAGTCAGGGAATGAGATTTTTCCTAACAGTCCCTCCTTTTTTTTGACCCTCAGGGTCACACTATTCATTTTAGTCGTAAGTCGAGTGCATAAGGTAATACGACACTGTAAACACACATATGTAGTTACAAAGCAAACAAGATAGTGAATACAACAACCCACATCCTTTTAGTTCAGTCCTCTACCTAAGTCTGGGAGCCAAGAGGTTAAGCACCCAAATAGATTTAGGGGAGATTCCTGCCTTACTTCATCTAGTATTTTTAAATGAGTCTTTCTCTTGTTTCTGTCAGTTTCATTTTTCTGGTCTTGATTTACATAAAAACCCCATCAGTATTCAGTAATTGTCACGGATGAGTGTTTTAGATCACTTAAAAAATCTGTAAAAGTGCGACTTAACAGAGTTCGATGGCAAAGGTTCACTCTGTTACTTCCTACATGGGAGAAACATACAAAGGAAGATCCTGTTAGAATCAATTTAGAATGATTTACACAGAGATGGGAGGTGTGGAAAGGTATCACAAAGGGAGACTGTGTTGAGTCACAAGGTTCAGAGTGGACCCCCTTGCTTTCAAAACTCAGTGGGGAGTCTAGGTGCAGCTGGATCCAGACTTAGTCCCAGACTTGGTCATCAGTTTATGGCTTAAAAGACTGTGTGTGCACAATCAATCCTTATACCACTTAGTTAAGATTTCAAAGTTTAGCATGCTGTTGATCACTTAGCGATCCATTCGGGCATCTGGTGTTAGTTCGCTCTGAAGTTTGAGCCCTCGGTTTCCTGAAACAGGCCCTCGGGCATCGAGTCTTATAAACGTACATAATATGACAGAGTGGTACAGCAGCGGGATCAGCTCGAGCTCGGTGCCCCCAGACAGAAACCCAAACAAATCCCTGGGCAATTATACCCCTACAGACTATTCAGCCCGCTCTTCATGTGATCTTTGTGCACCTTTCACATGCCCTTTGGTCCAATCGTGGTTGTGGTCTGAGATCTTCTGACACCTTACTGGATTCCTTCACTTTCTCCAGGCAGGCCCTTGTCTTCCCGAGCTGCAGGTGCTGTTGAGGGTTGTAGCCTTGAAGGCTCCTTATCATCTGATTTACGCTGGCTCGGGAGGCTCCTATTTTTACTAAGTAGGTACACGTTCAGTAAATCTCAGTGCAAGTTTACAGCTTGTGGCCTAAGGCTTCAGCAAATCCAGTTACTCATGCTGAGTAAATCTAAGTAAACAGCGTACTAAATCACACAACGTTATAATTCAAAAGTCATTCTACCTGTTCTACTTGAAACTTACTTATTTAAGGTCAACGACTAATATCTCTTAACATTGAGAGTCATCCCTGCTCAAGGGGAGAGTTGCCTGGTGGAGCAGTCCAGTTGCCGCCCAGGGAGAACTCAGATTGGGCTCATCCAACGACCTGTTGTTGTTAAAAGATCTCATTGCTGGAGATTACTGCTGTGCAGCCATGCTGCCTAGCAGGGAGAGCTCAAAGAAGGCTCACTTAGGCCGTCATATTTATGGGGTAAAGTGGTTGGCTCATAGTCAAATTGCATACAATGGGAGAGGTATGCATAAGAGTCCTTGTACCCACAACTCTCACTGTGCCACTCTGCTCCTCTGTGGGTTTCCTAGAGGAGTTCTTGGCCCGGCTACGGCTCAGGCTTTACCTCCTTTGGAGCCTGTACCAAACGGCTGCTGGTTTGGTTAAGGGGGGGTTCAAGTGCATCCGTCACAATAATGCACATACTCTGTCCTGTACTTCGAATACGTGGTCTAGGGGTGATCGATTCTGTATTACCATTTGTGTTAAAGGATTTTCAAACGTGGGTTTCTCTAGGTTTGCTTTCTTAACAGCTCAGAGTTGGGCCACCACCACAGTGAATGGCGAAAGATAACTCAAAAACGCCTTCTATATATACGATTTTACAAAACAACATGCAATTGATGTTTTGTCGGAAGAAGTTCTTGGTGTTCTTGCACGAACTCTCAGTTCTCTATTCTCCAGCGTTTCAAAAGTCCAATACGTTTTCCTGTCTCACCGATTCTTATTGTCTCGTCTCGGTTCTTCTGAAGTTAGTGGTCATAGGCAGAAGGTCTCCAGTCCCCACAGTCACTTATCTTCTTACACACCAAAGATCACCTTTGAATTTCTGAGAATCACTCAGGTTGTTCTAGTAATTCATTACTCTAAAGTTAATCACTTACTCTTATCTATTCTGATGTCTTAGATCTAAGATGTATGATTCTTTTTCTGTTGATTCAGCTTGACTGGGTTTTAAGCCAGCAATGGTGAGGGCTACACAAGGGACAAATAAACAGCTTATGCATATTGTTTTATAAGCACCTGCATTCTATGAATCACATCTAAAGTAATCTCTAATCATTAGTTACATGTCTGATATCAATAGTCTTAGAAACAATGAGGCTTAAGGCCTAGTTCCCTTTACATTTGTGATAATAATTTGATTTCTTTTTGTAGGGCTGTAATACTCTCTGCGCTTTCATTGATGGCTTTTTCTAATCATCTTGACACATTTGCAACAGCTCTTTGTAGTTCTGCAGCGCCTAACCCTGGGATAAAAGCTGCTACAGGCAGGTGGAACTTTGTGCCACATTCTATCAGTGGGCTGTAACACTTCTTCCCATAGATAGCAGTAGCTAGGAGCTACAGAGGCAGAAGAGATACAGGTGCTAACCTGCGTGGATGGTATTAATGCACTTAGAATACACTTTTCAGCTCAGGTTGAGGGTAAATCCTCAACTGCCCTTTCTCCACCTCTCCAGTATTGCCCTGGTAGTTGTGTCAATGGGTAGTATAATCTTCAAATAAGTCTGAATCATGTAAGTTATTTCCTGTAAAAGGGTTTGCATGTGCTGGATTTGGATGTTCAGGTAAACGAGTAAGGTTTGGACCCAGAGTAGATGACTCAGAGCAATCAGGATCCTACAGGCCTGTGGTGGCAACCAAAATGGTATCATTATCTTTGGTTTGATTACAGCTTCCTGCAGAATACCAGGTTAATCTATCTGCAAATATCCACATTGTCTCAAGAGTCTGCAGGGCCTGAGAAACTCCATCCAGGAAAAAACTCTACAGTGTGGTGGATTATTAGAATAGGTTTTATGTTCGGGCTTCTGGAGAAACTCCCTTCCATGTTCAGTGGATGGGGTATATAGTAAGGTTTTGGAAGAATCTGTGAAGGAAGACCAATTGCCTTTAGACCTAGGAACTGATCTATGGAAAGTTGCAGGCATAAGACTCCCCTTTTCATCTGTATGGTCCTAAGATGTGAATTGTCCATCTCTGTCCATTGTATTCATTTCAAGGCTCTGTTGGCATTTCCAGTTCCCAGCTGCTACAGAGTCAGTAAGCTTGTCAATAGGTTTGCTCTCCAGGCATACCCAGAGGTCTCCTTTGAGGCTAGTGACAAACCCTTCCTGGCGGAAGGGCCGTATGCTCACTTTCTTTGGTGCAAATTCATAACGTAGATGCCTGTCCTCGTACCACTGAGAATTCAATGGGACAGATACCCAGGAGAGTTGATTTCTGGTAGAGGATGGGCTTTTAGTGCATATCCAACAGTCGGGCTCGTCTGCCTCCGCTGCCGTACTGTGGACTGTGGCTATGGCCAAATTATGGAACGAATAGGTATAATCCATATTCCACCACAGGCTTATAAGCAAGGCTACCATATTAAAACCTAGGCTTCCAAATCACTAGTAACAGGAAAAACAAAGAGACAGAAATAACAAAAATAACTATCCCTTGGATATAGAGGACAGCACTGAAATCAAAAGGGTTTCCTGACTCTGGAAACCCAGAAGGCATTGAAAGATCTAAAGGAAGCAGTCATGGAAGCTCCCTCATGAGCCCTGCCAGACTACAAGAAGCCTTTTGTATTATATTTCCATGGACAGAAAGGAATAGCCAGTTAGCCCAGAAACGTCTGCAAGCTGTAGAATGTGACTCAGCAGAACTAGACCTTGTAATTCAAGGCATGATGTCCTGTGCTGGGGCTGTTGCAGCAGCAGCTGTGATGACTGAGAGAGCAAGAAACATTGTCCTGGGGCACCTCCTAACGCTGATGGTTCATTCCTTACTCTTTAGCCCTCCTCTGCAGAGTTCAAGCAGCTGTGGATGTGCCACAGTTCGGAAGTACATTGGTTTATGGCACTCAACCTCGATGGCCACTGGCTTCTTTGCCTGACCTTCCATAAACGCACAAGATACACTCCAACGGCCCGAGATGTCCTCTCCCTTCACTGTCACTGCGGCGCGGGCAGCTGAGTGCCCCACGGCAAAACCCCCCAGGCTGTCTTGTCCTGGCTGGCTGCTGACAGGAGGGGACACGGGGTGGTGACAGCCTGCGGGGTGACAGGAGGGACACGGGTCAGTGACAGACCCGGGGGGTGACAGGACACGGGCCTTTTGTCGTAACGCACTGGGTCATGGAAGGCGCGGAGGGGGGAGTGCGGTGTTCCGTTGCAGGTGCACGCTGACACGCTGGCGGCAGCCTCTGCGGTTGGTGGCTGGTGAAGCCCTTGGCGGAACGCTGAGGCAGGGGTGCCCGAGTTACCCCAGCGAGCGGCCAGGACTGGGAGCGCTGCGTGCGAGAGAGGGAGCTGGAGGCCGAGCCGGGGCCGCGGGGGTCTGTCACGTCACAGGCCAGACAGACCAGGGAGTCGTGTTGAGTACAGAATTCCCTCGGGCTACATTAAGGTGAAAGGACGCCAAAGGATCAGTTACAGATTTTATTCATGGTGGAAGCAAACTGAACTTGCAAGGTGTAACAACAGTAGGTGGCAGCAGGTGTCTCTCAACAGGAATTGGCATCAAACTACCTCAGTAAACCGTGTAACCCGTGGTACCCATACGCATCAATTCAGGGCAGAAGGAGGTCCCTCCTGTTGAGTCTCGAGGTTCAGAGCAGACCCCCTTGCTTTCTAGACTCCTTCTCAGAGGAGAGCCTAGGGGCGGCCGAATCCACTCCTAGTCCCAGACTTGGTCAGCAGTTTTATGTCTTAAAGGGATGAGGTGTAAGGATTATGGGAAAGGAGAGGGAAAGAGAGAGCAAGACAGAGGGAGTAAAAGGAAAAGAAAAGAGAAAGATTTCACTGGTCCTGGGTCCAGCGTTGGTCCAGTCAGCCTAGGGGTGCAGTTCTGGTGGGCGTGCGTGCGTGGGGCTTCAGTTTGTGTCCTTTTATCATCCTTGCCCCTCCTTCAGGTGAGCACTCGAACTCATTAGGCTAGTTAAGTGTCATGTGCGGTTTGTGCTTTCAGAACCTTCGGGAAATGGATCGCTGGGCTTGGAGGTCATTTGGGGAGTAATTCCTCCTTCCCTGCAGACATGACCATTGTTTGATCTTTGGCCTGCACGGTGAGCTGCCCTGCTCAGCATATCAGATCAGCATATCGAACACAGAGCTGCACACCCCCCCGGCATGGCCTCCCCAGCCTGTCGCTGATGTCTGTGCTGATCTGTGCTGATTGGCTTCTTTTCACCTGCGGTTCCTTGCTATGCAGGGTTCGTTGTTAAGCAGAGTTCGTCATTACGTAGGACTTGCCCCCCGCCATGTTTGAGACATTAACTCTTTCAGTCTCTCACAGGGCTTCTCCCCATCGTCCGCCTGCCCGCCTGGGCTGCGAGGAGGAGCCGGGCGAGCTTCGCCTCCATCTGCCACGGTAGACGCTGTCGTGGAGCAGGCATTGCCTGGCCCCGACCATGTCACGTGTCCACTACAAGTTCTTCTCCAAGCTGAACTATGATACAGTCACCTTCGACGGCCTCTACATCTCGGCGTGACCTCAAGCTCCAGATCATGGGCCACGAGAAGCTGACGGCGGCCAGCTGCGACCTGCAGATCACCAACGCCCAGACCAAAGAAGGTGCGTGGGGGCAACAGGCACGGGGCCTCGGGGACTGCCCGGCTGGCGGTGTCACAGACGACCCCGCGACGGCCATGGCCTGCGGGAGCCACGCTCTGCCCTTTGTGGCTTGTCGCCACGTAGCACGAGTCAGGCTGGGGGCCATCCCTCCAGCATGTGGGGGGGACCGGGAGGGCAAGCGTCGCCAGGGATGAAGCGGGGCGGGAAGCGATAATGGGATTCGGCCACGATCGGTAGCTGTGACTTGTGTTGGGGACCTCACAGAGCTGTTCTTTTGCAGTTGCTGTTCTGACAACTACCTTCAGATCTGTGCTTTAGTCGCGGAGCTAGGCACAGAAGAACACGGGGTTGATGGGCGATGTATAGTGCTTACAAAAGTTTTGGTTTCCTGGAATTCTTCTAGGTAAAATGATAAGGAAATGTGGGAGGAGATCTTTTAATAACAAACCTGCCAGATTTCTTTGAAATGTGGCGGAGGAAGCTGAAAGTGATGGAGACTGGACAGATGGCTAGTTTGAGAAAAAAGAGTGGTTTTGGTGACTTAGTTTTGTCTTCAAGGTGTTTTATGCCACTGCATCGGTGTATCAGTGATACAGATGCTTTTGAAGCTTCCGTAAGGGTGTTTTCGATGGGAAAATGCAAAAATCCCCCAGTGGTTTTCAGAGCAAAGCTAGAGAATACGTTTTGGTGTAGTACACATGCCAAGTTTTTGGTTTACATGCAAACTGAGCTTACCCTGAGAGTCACTCCCACTATGATTCCAGTTGCTCCCAGCTTGATCACAGTTGCCCTCAGAGTAGTTCCAGTTGCTCCCAACATGGCAGTTCCCCCCGGGATGGGCCAGTCGCTCCCAGTATGATCCCAGCTGCCCCCATCGTGCTCCTAGTCACGCCCAGCATAGTTCCAGTTGCTCCCACTATATCCCAGATGACCCCAACATGATCTCAGTTCCTCCCAGCACGGTCCCAGTCACTCCCAGTTGCTCCAGCATGATCACAGTTGCCCTCAGAGTAGTTCCAGTTGCTCCCAACATGCCAGTTCCCCCCGGGATGGGCCAGTCGCTCCCAGTATGATCCCAGCTGCCCCCATCGTGCTCCTAGTCACGCCCAGCATAGTTCCAGTTGCTCCCAGTATATCCCAGATGACCCCAACATGATCTCAGTTCCTCCCAGCACGTTCCCAGTCACTCCCAGTTGCTCCCAGCATGATCCAGTTGCTTCTAGTCACTTCCAGTCACCCTTAGTGTGGTCCCAGTTGCTCCCTGTATGATCCCAGTCTCACCCAGCACGGTCCCAGTTGCTCCCAGCGTGCTCCTAGATGCTCCCAGTAGGATCCCAGCTGCCCTCGGTGTGCTCCCACTTGTTCCCAGTATGATCCCAGTCTCCCTCAGCATGATTCCAGCAGCTCCCTGTTGCCCCCAGCATGGTCCCAGTTGCACCCTAACATAATCCCAGCATGGTCCCCGTTGCCCCCAGGGTGGTCCCAGTGGTCCTCATAAGTAAAGAGGGGGGGAATAGGGGATAGGGGGACCCCCAAAAATTTGAGGGCAGAGGGGCAACTACCTGTCTGCGCCAGGGAGGTGATGCTGACCGGCCGGCGCATGCTGCTCGTGCGTGGAGATATACGGGGGTGCCACCACCAATGCTATCACAGCCCCGCACTTTGAAACCCCACAGCAGGGCTCTCACCTGCTGACCCCTCGCCAGCCAGGGGAGAGCTGTGGGGAGAGAAAATGGGGGGTCAGTGGGGGCGGGGAAGAGATGGGGGGACTGAACGAGAAGGGTGGGGGGAATAGGGGGGTCACCTGAGTGCAGCACAGCTCCCCATTCTCCGCCGCAGCACCTCCAGCACCCTGCGGAAGCAGGGCTGTGATGTGGCAGACCCTCCCAAGATGGTGGTGGGGAGGGGGTGTGGGGGGGCAGACACTTCCAAGATGGTGACCAGGAGGGTGGACTCCTCTCAAGATGGCGGCCCTGAGGGAGGACAGTATCACCTATTGCCGGGGTCCAGGACATGGCGGCCAGCTTCCTTGTGAGAGGCCAGCAGCAGGTTGGACTGCGCCCACTGGAAACGCCAGATGTGTGGGGCAGAGGCTGGGGGCTGGCCCCATGGCTGGTGTGGGGTGGGCTGCCCTCCATCCTTCTCCTCCTCCTCGCCTGGGATTTGTGGGTCAAGTGCTTGAGGGCAATGTCAGCCGGGCTCTTGAAGAAGAGCTTCTCCTGCAGGCACACCTGGGGGGGAAGGAGATGGCCACCAGTGATGGAGGATGAGGAAGGTTCACAATGGTGGCCAGGGATGAAGGAGGAGAAGGGTTCAAAATGGCAGCCAGGATGGGGCAGCAACTCACTTTGTCGGAGAGATGGGGAGGTAGCAGCAGCTGGCGGCCCGACACAGGGCACGGACCTGCGTGAGGAAACACACATGAGCACCCCTCCAAAATGGCGGTTATGAGGGAAAAAGTTTGGCAAAATGGGAGGGGGAACCATTTGGTGAGGTGGAGGGGGGGCGGGAATCCCTCCCTTCCGCCATTTTAGGGATAGAAGGTGAGGGGGAATCCCTCCCTTCCGCCATTCTGCCATTTTAGGGATAGAAGGTGAGGGGGAATCCCTCCCTTCTGCCATTTTAGGAGGTTAAGGTCAGGGGGCTCCTTCCCTTCTGCCATTTTACGGGTACAAGATGAGGGGGGTGCCCCTCCATTTTGTGGGGGTGAAGGGGCTCCTACCTGCGCCCCCTGCACACTGTGCGGAGGATGTGGCCACACCTGGTGACGGCAAAGTGGGCTCCCTCTTGGCATAAGCAGTGGTTGTACTGGAACCAGTCATGCTGGGGGGTGCAGCCACCTGCTAGGGTGTCCGTGTCCCCATCCCCCCCTTCCCCACCACTACCTGCCGGCTTGTGGCGGCACCAGGACCCCTTCGCGCCTCAGCCTGTGAGGAAATGGAAGGGGGAACGGCCATTAAAAAGGGCGGGAAGCCTGAGGGGGCGGAGCGACTGTGGAAGGGGGCGGAGTCACCATCGAAAAGGGCAAGGAGACTGACAGGGCAGAGCGACTGCGGGAGGGGGCGGGGCCACGGCTGAAAGGGGCGGGGCCACGGGTTAAAACGGGGGGGAGGCTGAGGGGGCGTGGCAACTGCGGAAGGGGGCAGGAGGTGGGCGGATCCAGAGAGGAATGGGGCGGGGGGCGTGGCGGGTGTAGGCGCGGTGGGGGGGGCCCCCTCGGGGCTGCTGGGGGGGAGCGGCGAGTCCCGGGGGGGCTGCAGGGCCAGCGTGTGCTGGGGGGGTGATGCACCCCAAAAACCTGCCAGTGTCTGACCCCAAAGCCCCAGGCACCCCCAAAATACCCAGGGACACCCAAACCCCATAGGACCCCCCCAAATCCCTCCATCCAACTCCTCAGGACCCCCCCTAAATCTCTAGGGGACCCCAAAACCTCCTGGTTTCACCCCAAACCCTCATGCCCCCCTCAAATCCCCAGGAGACCCCCCCAAAACCACCCCCCTGAAATAGGAGACCCCCCCAAGTTCCTTA
>NW_024470369.1:0-13980 GCF_900496995.4 Aquila chrysaetos chrysaetos | reverse complement strand
AACCTTGGAGCATCAGGTAGGGACGCCAGGCCTACCCCGGAGCATCAGATAGGGATAAGAGAGTAACACCAGTTGTTCAGGTAGGGAGCGTTGGTCTTCCCCCGCACGCCGCTTGTGACACCAGGTGTACATGGGAGTACCAGCAGGGGTACCGGAACTACCCCGGAGTACCAGTGGGGGTAACGGTACTACGATGGAGCATCAGGTAGGGACGCCAGGCGTAACCGAGAGGGCCAGGTGGGCAGGGCGGGTCTACCCCCACGCGCCCTTTTGAAAGCAGTTGTACCCGAGAGTACCAGTACGGGTACCGGTACTACCCGGGAGTACAGTAGGGTACCGGTACTAGCCATAAGTACCAGCACGGATAACGGTACTCCGACGGAGCATCACGTAGGGTACCACGCGTAACCGAGATGGCCAGGTAGGGAGGGGCGGTCTACCCCCACCGCGCCCATTGTGAAAGCAGTTGTAACCGAGAGTACCACTACGGGTACCGGTACTAACCCGGGAGTACGAGTAGGGGTACCGGTACTAGCCATAAGTACCAGTAGGGGTAACGGTACAACCTTGGAGCATCAGGTAGGGACGCCAGGCCTACCCCGGAGCATCAGATAGGGATAAGAGTAACACCAGTTGTTCAGGTAGGGAGCGCTGGTCTCCCCCGCACGCCGCTTGTGACACCAGGTGTACTTGGGAGTACCAGCAGGGGTACCGGTACTAGCCAAAGTACCAGCGGGTAACGGTACTCCGGCGGAGCATCACGTAGGGATACGACGCGTACCGAGATGGCCAGGTAGGAGGGCCGGTCTACCCCCACGCGCCCATTGTGAAAGCATTGTACCCGAGAGTACCAGTACGGGTACCGGTACTACCCGGGAGTACGAGTAGGGGTACCGGTACTAGCCATAAGTACCAGCGGGGGTAACGTACTACCTTGGGGCATCAGGTAGGGATGCCAGGCCTAATCCGGATGGGCAGGTAAGGAGGGTGGGTCTACCCCCACGCGCCATTGTGACCACCAGTTGTACCCCGGAGTACCAGTAGTGGTTCAGGACTACCCCGGAGTACCAGTAGGGTAACGCTAGTACCCCGGACATCAGGTAGGGATAGAGAGTAACACCAGTTGTTCAGTAGGGAGCGCTGGTCTTCCCCCGCACGCCGCTTGTGACACCAGGTGTACATGGGAGTACCAGCAGGGGTACCGGAACTACCCCGGAGTACCAGTGGGGGTAACGGTACTACGAATGGAGCATCAGTGGGACGCCAGGCGTAACCGAGAGGGCCAGGTGGCAGGGCGGGTCTACCCCCACGCGCCCTTTTGAAAGCAGTTGTACCCGAGAGTACCAGTACGGGTACTGGTACTACCCGGGAGTACGATAGGGGTACCGGTACTAGCCATAAGTACCAGTAGGGGTAACGATACTACCTTGGAGCACAGGTAGGGATGCCAGGCCTACCCCGGATGGTCAGGTACGGAGGTCGCGTCTACCCCCACACGCCCATTGTGAATAGCAGTTGTACCCGCGAGTTACCAGTAGTGGTTCCGGAACTACCCCGGAGTACCAGTAGGGGTAACGCTAGTACCCCCGGAGCATCAGGTAGCGATGCCAGGCCTACCCCGGAGCATCAGATAGGGATAAGAGAGTAAACCGTTGCTCAGGTAGGGAGCGCTGGTCTTCCCCCGCACGCCACTTGTGACAGCAGTGTACATGGGAGTACCAAAGGGGTACCGGTACTAGCCAGAAGTACCAGCGGGGGTAACGATACTCCGGCGGAGCATCACGTAGTGATACCACGCGTACCGAGATGGCCAGGTAGGGAGGGCGAGTCTACCCCCACGCGCGCCATTGTGAAAGCAGTTGTAACGAGAGTACCACTACGGGTACCGGTACTACCCGGGAGTACGAGTAGGGGTACCGGTACTAGCCATAAGTACCAGTAGGGTAACGGTACAACCTTGGAGCATCAGGTAGGGACGCCAGGCCTAATCCGGATGGTCAGGTAAGGAGGGTGGGTCTACCCCACGCGCCCATTGTGACCACCAGTTGTACCCCGGAGTACCAGTAGTGGTTCAGGAACTACCCCGGAGTACCAGTAGGGGTAACGCTAGTACCCCGGAGCATCAGGTAGGGATAAAGAGTAACACCAGTTGCTCAGGTAGGGAGCGCTGGTCTTCCCCCGCACGCCGCTTGTGACACCAGGTGTACATGGAGTACCAGCAGGGTACCGGAACTACCCCGGAGTACCAGTGGGGGTAACGGTACTACGATGAGCATCAGGGAAGGACGCCAGGCGTAACCGAGAGGGCCAGGTTGGCAGGGCGGGTCTACCCCCACGCGCCCTTTTTGAAAGCAGTTGTACCCGAGACTACCAGTACGGGTACCGGTACTACCCGGGAGTACGAGTAGGGGTAACCGGTACTAGCCATAAGTACCAGTGGGGTAACGATACTACCTTGAGCATCAGGTAGGGATGCCAGGCCTACCCCGGATGGTCAGTACGGAGGTCGCGTCTACCCACACGCCCATTGTGAATAGCAGTTGTACCCGCGAGTACCAGTAGTGGTTCCGGAACTACCCCGGAGTACCAGTAGGTGGTAACGCTAGTACCCCGGAGCATCAGGTAGCGATGGCCAGGCCTACCCCGAGCATCAGATAGGGATAAGAGATAAAACCAGTTGCTCAGGTAGGGAGCGCTGGTCTTTCCCCCGCACGCCGCTTGTGACACCAGGTGTACTTGGGAGTACCAGCAGGGGTACCGGTACTAGCCAGAAGTACCAGCGGGGTAACGGTACCTCCGGCGGAGCATCACGTAGGGATACCACGCGTAAACCGAGATGGCCATGTAGGGAGGGCCGGTCTACCCCCCGACGCGCCCATTGTGAAAGCAGTTGTACCCGAGAGTACCAGTACGGGTACCGGTACTACCCGGAGTACAAGTAGGGGTACCGGTACTAGCCATAAGTACCAGCAGGGGTAACGGTACAACCTTGGAGCATCAGGTAGGGACGCCAGGCCTAATCCGGATGGTCAGGTAAGGAGGGTGGGTCTACCCCCACGCGCCCATTGTGACCACCAGTTGTACCCCGGAGTACCAGTAGTGGTTCAGGAACTACCCCGGAGTACCAGTAGGGGTAACGCTAGTACCCCGGAGCACTCAGGTAGGGATAAGAGAGTAACACCAGTTGCTCAGGTAGGGAGCGCTGGTCTTCCCCCGCACGCTGCTTGTGACACCAGGTGTACATGGGAGTACCAGCAGGGGTACCGGAACTACCCCGGAGTACCAGTGGGGGGTAACGGTACTACGATGGAGCTTCAGGTAGGGACGCCAGGCGTAACCGAGAGGGCCAGGTTGGCAGGGCGGGTCTACCCCCACGCGCCCTTTTTGAAAGCAGTTGTACCCGAGAGTACCAGTACGGGTACCGGTACTACCCGGAAGTACGAGTAGGGGTACCGGTACTAGCCATAAGTACCAGTAGGGGTAACGGTACTACCTTGGAGCATCAGGTAGGGACGCCAGGCCTAATCCGGAGCATCAGATAGGGATAAGAGAGTAACACCAGTTGCTCAGGTAGGGAGCGCTGGTCTTCCCCCGCACGCCGCTTGTGACACCAGGTGTACATGGGAGTACCAGCAGGGGTACCGGAACTACCCCGGAGTACCAGTGGGGGTAACGGTACTACGATGGAGCATCAGGTAGGGACGCCAGGCGTAACCGAGAGGGCCAGGTAGGCAGGGCGGGTCTACCCTCCACGCGCCCTTTTTGAAAGCAGTTGTACCCGAGAGTACCAGTACGGGTACTGGTACTACCCGGGAGTACGAGTAGGGGTACCGGTACTAGCCATAAGTACCTGTAGGGGTAACGGTACTACCTTGGAGCATCAGGTAGGGATGCCAGGCCTACCCCGGATGGTCAGGTACGGAGGTCGCGTCTACCCCCACACGCCCATTGTGAATAGCAGTTGTACCCGCGAGTACCAGTAGTGGTTCCGGAACTACCCCCGGAGTACCAGTAGGGGTAACGCTAGTACCCCGGAGCATCAGGTTAGCGATGCCAGGCCTACCCCGGAGCATCAGATAGGGATAAGAGAGTAAAACCAGTTGCTCAGGTAGGGAGCGCTGGTCTTCCCCGCACGCCACTTGTGACAGCAGGTGTACATGGGAGTACCAGGAGGGGTACCGGTACTAGCCAGAAGTACCAGCACGGGTAACGGTACTCCGACGGAGCATCACGTAGGGGTACCATGCGTAACCGAGATGGCCAGGTAGGGAGGGCGAGTCTACCCCCACGCGCCCATTGTGAAAGCAGTTGTACCCCGGAGTACCAGTAGTGGTTCCGGAACTACCCCGGAGTACCAGTGGGGGTAACGGAAGTACCCCGAGCATCAGGTAGGGATGCCAGGCCTACCCCGGATCATCACATAGGGATACCAGAGTGACGCCAGAAGTTCAGGTAGGGAGCGCTGGGCTTCCCCCCGCACGCCACTTGTGACACCAGGTGTACATGGGAGTACCAGCAGGGGTACCGGTACAAGCCAGAAGTACCAGTAGGGGGTAACAGTACTATCCCTGAACAACCAGTTAGGGATGAAAGGCCTACCCTGCATGGTCAGATAGGGAGGGCGGGTCTACCCCCGCGCGCCCATTGTGACAAGAGTTGTAGCCTGGAATACCAGTAGTGGTTCCGGAACTACCCCGAGAGTACCAGAGGGGTGACGCTACTACCCCGGAGCATCAGGTAGCGATGCCAGGCCTACCCCGGACCATCAGATACGGATAAGAGAGTAACACCAGTTGTTTAGGTAGGGAGCGCTGGTCTTCCCCCGCACGCCGCTTGTGACACCAGGTGTACATGGAGTACCAGCAGGGGTACCGGTACTAGCCAAAAGTACCAATAGGGGTAACGGTACTAACCCGGGAGCATTAGGTAGGGATGCCAGGCCTAACCCGGATGGTCAGGTACGGAGAGCGGGTCTACCCCCACGCGCCCATTGTGACAACAGTTGTACCCTGGATACCAGTAGTGTTTCCGGAAATACCCCGGAGTACCAGTGGGGGTAACGGTACTACCAAGGAACTTCAGGTAGGGTTGCCAGGCCTACCCCGGATGGTCAGGTAAGGAGGGTGGGTCTACCCCCACGCGCCCACTGTGACCACCAGTTGTACCCCGGAGTACCAGTAGTGGTTCAGGAACTACCCCCGGAGTACCAGTAGGGGTAACGCTAGTACCCCGGAGCATCAGGTAGCGATGCCAGGCCTACCCCGGAGCATCAGATAGGGATAAGAGAGTAAAACCAGTTGCTCAGGTAGGGAGCGCTGGTCTTCCCCGCACGCCACTTGTGACAGCAGGTGTACATGGGAGTACCAGAAGGGGTACCGATACTAGCCAGAAGTACCAGCGGGGGTAACGGTACTCCGGCGGAGCATCACGTAGGGATACGACGCGTAACCGAGATGGCCAGGTAGGGAGGGCCGGTCTACCCCCACGCGCCCATTGTGAAAGCAGTTGTACCCGAGAGTACCAGTACGGGTACCGGTACTACCGGGGAGTACGAGTAGGGGTACCGGTACTAGCCATAAGTCCAGTAGGGGTAACGGTACTACCTTGGAGCATCAGGTAGGGATGCCAGGCCCTACCCCGGATGGTCAGGTAAGGAGAGCGGGTCTACCCCCACGCGCCCATTGTGACCACCAGTTGTACCCCGGAGTACCAGTAGTGGTTTCAGGAAACTACCCCGGAGTACCAGTAGGGGTAACGCTAGTACCCCGGAGCATCAGGTAGCGATGCCAGGCCTACCCCGGAGCATCAGATAGGGATAAGAGAGTAACACCAGTTGCTCAGGTAGGGAGCGCTGGTCTTTCCCCCGCACGACGCTTGTGACGCCAGGTGTACATGGGAGTACCAGCAGGGTACCGGAACTACCCCGGAGTACCAGTGGGGGTAACGGTACTACAATGGAGCATCAGGTAGGGACGCCAGGCGTAACCGAGAGGGCCAGGTAGGCATGGCGGGTCTACCCCCACGCGCCCTTTGTGAAAGCAGTTGTACCCGAGAGTACCAGTACGGGTACTGGTACTACCCGGGAGTACGAGTAGGGGTACCGGTACCTAGCCATAAGTACCAGTAGGGGTAACGATACTACCTTGGAGCATCAGGTAGGGATGCCAGACCTACCCCGGATGGTCAGGTACGGAGGTCGCGTCTAACCCCCACACGCCCCATTGTGAATAGCAGTTGTACCCCGCGAGTACCAGTAGTGGTTCCGGAACTACCCCGGAGTACCAGTAGGGGTAACGCTAGTACCCCGGAGCATCAGGTAGCGATGCCAGGCCTACCCCGGAGCATCAGATAGGGATAAGAGAGTAAAACCAGCTGCTCAGGTAGGGAGCGCTGGTCTTCCCCCGCACGCCACTTGTGACAGCAGGTGTACATGGGAGTACCAGAAGGGTACCGGTACTAGCCAGAAGTACCAGCGGGGGTAACGATACTCCGGCGGAGCATCACGTAGTGATACCACGCGTAACCGAGATGGCCAGGTAGGGAGGGCGAGTCTACCCCCACGCGCCCATTGTGAAAGCAGTTGTAACAGAGAGTACCACTACGGTACCGGTACTACCCGGGAGTACGAGTAGGGTACCGGTACTAGCCATAAGTACCAGTAGGGGTAACGGTACAACCTTGGAGCATCAGGTAGGGACGCCAGGCCTAATCCGGATGGTCAGGTAAGGAGGGTGGGTCTACCCCCACGCGCCATTGTGACCACCAGTTGTACCCCGGAGTACCAGTAGTGGTTCAGGAACTACCCCGGAGTACCAGTAGGGGTAACGCTAGTACCCCGGAGCATCAGGTAGGGATAAGAGAGTAACACAGTTGCTCAGGTAGGGAGCGCTGGTCTTCCCCCGCACGCCGCTTGTGACACCAGGTGTACATGGGAGTACCAGCAGGGGGTACCGGAACTACCCCGTAGTACCAGTGGGGGTAACGGTACTACGATGGAGCATCAGGGAAGGACGCCAGGCGTAACCGAGAGGGCCAGGTGCAGGGCGGGTCTACCCCCACGCGCCCTTTTTGAAAGCAGTTTGTACCCGAGACTACCAGTACGGGTACCGGTACTACCCGGGAGTACGAGTAGGGGTACCGGTACTAGCCATAAGTACCAGTAGGGGTAACGATACTACCTTGGAGCATCAGGGTAGGGATGCCAGGCCTACCCCGGATGGTCAGGTACGGAGGTCGCGTCTACCCCCACACGCGCCCATTGTGAATAGCAGTTGTACCCCCGCGAGTACCAGTAGTGGTTCCGGAACTACCCCGGAGTACCAGTAGGGGTAACGCTAGTACCCTACCCGGAGCATCAGGTAGCGATGCCAGGCCCTACCCCCGGAGCATCAGATAGGGATAAGAGAGTAAAACCAGTTGCTCAGGTAGGGAGCGCTGGTCTTCCCCCGCACGCCGCTTGTGACACCAGGTGTACTTGGGAGTACCAGCAGGGGTACCGGTACTAGCCAGAAGTACCAGCGGGGTAACGGTACTCCGGCGGAGCATCACGTAGGGATACCACGCGTAACCGAGATGGCCAGGTAGGGAGGGCCGGTCTACCCCACGCGCCCATTGTGAAAGCAGTTGTACCCGAGAGTACCAGTACGGGTACCGGTACTACCCGGGAGTACAAGTAGGGGTACCGGTACTAGCCATAAGTACCAGCAAGGGGGTAACGGTACAACCTTGGAGCATCAGGTAGGGACGCCAGGCCTACCCCGGAGCATCAGATAGGGATAAGAGAGTAACACCAGTTGTTCAGGTAGGGAGCGCTGGTCTTCTCCCGCACGCCGCTTGTGACACCAGGTGTACTTGGGAGTACCAGCAGGGGTACCGGTACTAGCCAGAAGTACCAGCGGGGGTAACGGTACTCCGGCGGAGCATCACGTAGGGGTACCACGCGTAACCGAGATGGCCAGGTAGGGAGGGCGAGTCCTACCCCCCACGCGCCCATTGTGAAAGCAGTTGTAACCGAGAGTACCACTACGGGTACCGGTACTACCCGGGAGTACGAGTAGGGGTACCGGTACTAGCCATAAGTACCAGCACGGATAACGGTACTCCGACGGAGCATCACGTAGGGGTACCACGCGTAACCGAGATGGCCAGGTAGGGAGGGCGGGTCTACCCCCACGCGCCCATTGTGAAAGCAGTTGTAACCGAGAGTACCACTACGGGTACCGGTACTACCCGGGAGTACGAGTAGGGGTACCGGTACTAGCCATAAGTACCAGTAGGGGTACGGTACAACCTTGGAGCATCAGGTAGGGACGCCAGGCCTAATCCGGATGGTCAGGTAAGGAGGGTGGGTTCTACCCCCACGCGCCCATTGTGACCACCAGTTGTACCCCGGAGTACCAGTAGTGGTTCAGGAACTACCCCGGAGTACCAGTAGGGGTAACGCTAGTACCCCGGAGCATCAGGTAGGGATAAGGAGAGTAACACCAGTTGCTCAGGTAGGGAGCGCTGGTCTTCCCCCGCACGCCGCTTGTGACACCAGGTGTACATGGGAGTACCAGCAGGGGTACCGGAACTATCCCGGAGTACCAGTGGGGGTAACGGTACTACGATGGAGCTTCAGGTAGGGACGCCAGGCGTAACCGAGAGGGCCAGGTTGGCAGGGCGGGTCTACCCCACGCGCCCTTTTTGAAAGCAGTTGTACCCGAGAGTACCAGTACGGGTACCGGTACTACCCGGAAGTACGAGTAGGGGTACCGGTACTAGCCATAAGTACCAGTAGGGGTAACGGTACTACCTTGGAGCATCAGGTAGGGGACGCCAGGCCTAATCCGGAGCATCAGATAGGGATAAGAGAGTAACACCAGTTGTTCAGGTAGGGAGCGCTGGTCTTCCCCCGCACGCCGCTTGTGACACCAGGTGTACATGGGAGTACCAGCAGGGGTACCGGAAACTACCCCGGAGTACCAGTGGGGGTAACGGTACTACGATGGAGCATCAGGTAGGGACGCCAGGCGTAACCGAGAGGGCCAGGTAGGCAGGGCGGGTCTACCCCCACGCGCCCTTTTTGAAAGCAGTTGTACCCGAGAGTACCAGTACGGGTACTGGTACTACCCGGGAGTACGAGTAGGGGTACCGGTACTAGCCATAAGTACCTGTAGGGGTAACGGTACTACCTTGGAGCATCAGGTAGGGATGCCAGACCTACCCCGGATGGTCAGGTACGGAGGTCGCGTCTACCCCCACACGCCCATTGTGAATAGCAGTTGTACCCGCGAGTACCAGTAGTGGTTCCGGAACTACCCCGGAGTACCAGTAGGGGTAACGCTAGTACCCCGGAGCATCAGGTAGCGATGCCAGGCCTACCCCGGAGCATCAGATAGGGATAAGAGAGTAAAACCAGTTGCTCAGGTAGGGAGCGCTGGTCTTCCCCCGCACGCCACTTGTGACAGCAGGTGTACATGGGAGTACCAGGAGGGGTACCGGTACTAGCCAGAAGTACCAGCACGGGTAACGGTACTCCGACGGAGCATCACGTAGGGGTACCATGCGTAACCGAGATGGCCAGGTAGGGAGGGCGAGTCTACCCCCACGCGCCCATTGTGAAAGCAGTTGTACCCCGGAGTACCAGTAGTGGTTCCGGAACTACCCCGGAGTACCAGTGGGGGTAACGGAAGTACCCCGGAGCATCAGGTAGGGATGCCAGGCCTACCCCGGATCATCACATAGGGATACCAGAGTGACGCCAGAAGTTCAGGTAGGGAGCGCTGGGCTTCCCCCGCACGCCACTTGTGACACCAGGTGTACATGGGAGTACCAGCAGGGGTACCGGTACAAGCCAGAAGTACCAGTAGGGGTAACAGTACTATCCCTGAACACCAGTTAGGGATGAAAGGCCTAACCTGCATGGTCAGATAGGGAGGGCGGGTCTACCCCCGCGCGCCCATTGTGACAAGAGTTGTAGCCTGGAATACCAGTAGTGGTTCCGGAACTACCCCGGAGTACCAGAGGGGTGACGCTACTACCCCGGAGCATCAGGTAGCGATGCCAGGCCTACCCGGACCATCAGATACGGATAAGAGAGTAACACCAGTTGTTTAGGTAGGGAGCGCTGGTCTTCCCCCGCACGCCGCTTGTGACACCAGGTGTACATGGGAGTACCAGCAGGGGTACCGGTACTAGCCAAAAGTACCAATAGGGGTAACGGTACTACCCCGGAGCATTAGGTAGGGATGCCAGGCCTAACCCGGATGGTCAGGTACGGAGAGCGGGTCTACCCCCACGCGCCCATTGTGACAACAGTTGTACCCTGGAATACCAGTAGTGTTTCCGGAAATACCCCGGAGTACCAGTGGGGGTAACGGTACTACCAAGGAACTTCAGGTAGGGTTGCCAGGCCTACCCCGGATGGTCAGGTAAGGAGGGTGGGTCTACCCCCACGCGCCCACTGTGACCACCAGTTGTACCCCGGAGTACCAGTAGTGGTTCAGGAACTACCCCGGAGTACCAGTAGGGGTAACGCTAGTACCCCGGAGCATCAGGTAGCGATGCCAGGCCTACCCCGGAGCATCAGATAGGGATAAGAGAGTAAAACCAGTTGCTCAGGTAGGGAGCGCTGGTCTTCCCCCGCACGCCACTTGTGACAGCAGGTGTACATGGGAGTACCAGAAGGGGTACCGATACTAGCCAGAAGTACCAGTGGGGGTAACGGTACTCCAGCGGAGCATCACGTAGGGATACGACGCGTAACCGAGATGGCCAGGTAGGGAGGGCCGGTCTACCCCCACGCGCCCATTGTGAAAGCAGTTGTACCCGAGAGTACCAGTACGGGTACCGGTACTACCGGGGAGTACGAGTAGGGGTACCGGTACTAGCCATAAGTACCAGTAGGGGTAACGGTACTACCTTGGAGCATCAGGTAGGGATGCCAGGCCTACCCCGGATGGTCAGGTAAGGAGAGCGGGTCTACCCCCACGCGCCCATTGTGACCACCAGTTGTACCCCGGAGTACCAGTAGTGGTTCAGGAACTACCCCGGAGTACCAGTAGGGGTAACGCTAGTACCCCGGAGCATCAGGTAGCGATGCCAGGCCTACCCCGGAGCATCAGATAGGGATAAGAGAGTAACACCAGTTGCTCAGGTAGGGAGCGCTGGTCTTCCCCCGCACGACGCTTGTGACAGCAGGTGTACATGGGAGTACCAGCAGGGGTACCAGTACTAGCCAGAAGTACCAGCGGGGGTAACGATACTCCAGCGGAGCATCACGTAGGGATACCACGCGTAACCGAGATGGCCAGGTAGGGAGGGCCGGTCTACCCCCACGCGCCCATTGTGAAAGCAGTTGTACCCGAGAGTACCAGTACGGGTACCGGTACTACCCGGGAGTACGAGTAGGGGTACCGGTACTAGCCATAAGTACCAGTAGGGGTAACGGTACAACCTTGGAGCATCAGGTAGGGACGCCAGGCCTACCCCGGAGCATCAGATAGGGATAAGAGAGTAACACCAGTTGTTCAGGTAGGGAGCGCTGGTCTTCCCCCGCACGCCGCTTGTGACACCAGGTGTACTTGGGAACACCAGCAGGGGGTACCGGTACTAGCCAGAAGTACCAGCGGGGGTAACGGTACTCCGGCGGAGCATCACGTAGGGATACCACGCGTAACCGAGATTGCCAGGTAGGCACGGCAGGTCTACCCCCACGCGCCCTTTTTGAAAGCAGTTGTACCCGAGAGTACCAGTACGGGTACCGGTACTACCCGGAAGTACGAGTAGGGGTACCGGTACTAGCCATAAGTACCAGTAGGGGTAACGGTACAACCTTGGAGCATCAGGTAGGGACGCCAGGCCTACCCGGAGCATCAGATAGGGATAAGAGAGTAAACACCAGTTGTTCAGGTAGGGAGCGTTGGTCTTCCCCCGCACGCCGCTTGTGACACCAGGTGTACATGGGAGTACCAGCAGGGGTACCGGAAGTACCCCGGAGTACCAGTGGGGGTAACGGTACTACGATGGAGCATCAGGTAGGGACGCCAGGCGTAACCGAGAGGGCCAGGTGGGCAGGGCGGGTCTACCCCCACGCGCCCTTTTTGAAAGCAGTTGTACCCGAGAGTACCAGTACGGGTACCGGTACTACCCGGGAGTACAAGTAGGGGTACCGGTACTAGCCATAAGTACCAGCACGGATAACGGTACTCCGACGGAGCATCACGTAGGGGTACCACGCGTAACCGAGATGGCCAGGTAGGGAGGCGAGTCTACCCCACGCGCCCATTGTGAAAGCAGTTGTAACCGAGAGTACCACTACGGGTACCGGTACTACCCGGAGTACGAGTAGGGATACCGGTACTAGCCATAAGTACCAGTAGGGGTAACGGTACTACCTTGGAGCATCAGGTAGGGACGCCAGGCCTACCCCGGAGCATCAGATAGGGATAAGAGAGTAACACCAGTTGTTCAGGTAGAGACGCTGGTCTTCCCCCGCACGCCGCTTGTGACACCAGGTGTACTTGGGAGTACCAGCAGGGGTACCGGTACTAGCCAAAAGTACCAGCGGGGTAACGGTACTCCGGCGGAGCATCACGTAGGGATACGACGCGTAACCGAGATGGCCAGGTAGGGAGGGCCGGTCTACCCCCACGCGCCCATTGTGAAAGCAGTTGTACCGAGAGTACCAGTACGGGTACCGGTACTACCCGGGAGTACGAGTAGGGGTACCGGTACTATAGCCATAAGTACCGTAGGGGTAACGGTACTACCTGGAGCATCAGGTAGGGACGCCAGGCCTAATCCGGATGGTCAGGTAAGGAGGTGGGTCTACCCCCACGCGCCCATTGTGACCACCAGTTGTACCCCGGAGTACCAGTAGTGGTTCAGGAACTACCCCGGAGTACCAGTAGGGGTAACGCTAGTACCCCGAGCGTCAGGTAGCGATGCCAGGCCTACCCCGGAGCATCAGATAGGGATAAGAGAGTAACACCAGTTGCTCAGGTAGGGAGCGCTGGTCTTCCCCCGCACGCCGCTTGTGACACCAGGTGTACATGGGAGTACCAGCAGGGGTACCGGAACTACCCGGAGTACCAGTGGGGGTAACGGTACTACGATGGAGCATCAGGTAGGGACGCCAGGCCTAATCCGGAGCATCAGATAGGGATAAGGAGTAACACCAGTTGTTCAGGTAGGGCGTTGGTCTTCCCCCGCACGCCGCTTGTGACACCAGGTGTACATGGGAGTACCAGCAGGGGTACCGGAACTACCCCGGAGTACCAGTGGGGGTAACGGTACTACGATGGAGCATCAGGTAGGGACGCCAGGCGTAACCGAGAGGGCCAGGTGGGCAGGGCGGGTCTACCCCCACGCGCCCTTTTGAAAGCAGTTGTACACCGAGAGTACCAGTACGGGTACCGGTACTACCCGGAAGTACGAGTAGGGGACCGGTACTAGCCATAAGTAACCAGTAGGGGTAACGGTACTACCTTGGAGCATCAGGTAGGGACGCCAGGCCTAATCCGGAGCATCAGATAGGGATAAGAGAGTAACACCAGTTGGTTCAGGTAGGGAGCGCTGGTCTTCCCCCGCACGCCGCTTGTGACACCAGGTGTACATGGGAGTACCAGCAGGGGTACCGGAACTATCCCGGAGTACCAGTAGGGGTAACGCTAGTACCCCGGAGCATCAGGTAGGGATAGAGAGTAACACCAGTTGCTCAGGTAGGGAGCGCTGGTCTTCCCCCGCACGCCGCTTGTGACACCAGGTGTACATGGGAGTACCAGCAGGGGTACCGGAACTATCCCGGAGTACCATGGGGTAACGGTACTACGATGAGCATCAGGTAGGGACGCCAGGCCTAATCCGGAGCATCAGATAGGGATAAGAGAGTAACACCAGTTGTTCAGGTAGGCGTTGGTCTTCCCCGCACGCCGCTTGTGACACCAGGTGTACATGGGAGTACCAGCAGGGGTACCGGAACTACCCCGGAGTACCAGT
>NW_024470368.1:0-14312 GCF_900496995.4 Aquila chrysaetos chrysaetos | reverse complement strand
GCTTTCTCTTGCCTACTCTAAGCATGGCCCCTGAATGTGTTTGCAAACAGATAATATATTACAGAAACAATATAAAGATTTTTAAATGTGCAGACATCAGGAAGTTAAAAAACATTTTTTTCTAGTAATGGTCCTAAATCTGATTCAGAGAACATTCAGTATTACTTATGTTGCAGTCATGAATTTAACAGAAAGTTGAAAAACAGAAATTCTGGTCCCTGGATAATCTTTATATTTTAAAACATCCCTCCAACCTAATGGGATAAAAAATTAAAACCCATCTGTTCATTACTATGGAAGAAAAAATCTGAAAAATTTCATAGGAAATATAAAGAATCCTTTTTTTTTTTTTAATTTTATAAAACCAAGTAATTTGTTCAGCTGGTGCCAAAACATAGGCTGGTAAGCAATGTAGGGACTACTCATAATATCTACCCTGTTAAAATTTGCATGACATAAAATAAAATAATATTGTAAATGGTAAAATAGTAAAACCAAGGAAAATAAAACTAATACTTAATTTTTATTTGAGCAATTTAGAATTTTCATTCCAATCATTTTCATGAGGATCATCTTTGAACAGAAAATGAGAGAAGCTTTCAGCCTGCACTAATTGACCAGTATAAAGCTTCAATATAAACATAATACATTAATATTAAAAGATTGTATCTAGTGCAGGAAAAGAAGGTACTAGTGTTCCTCAGTAAGCCTGCATTAATGTGTAAAGGTGCCAGATTTTTCACTTCCTGAATTCAGATATGTTAATTATGCCCTTTCTGGACATCACCTAAAGAGAAGTATTCCTACAGAAATTCTAATTTGTATCACAACTGATGCTCAGCATCAGTAGGCTTGAGAATCATGTTGTCATGCAATTCTTTTGTTCTTGTAATTGGAGAAGAAGAATAGAGAGTATAGAAATCTGGCAATTTCTCTTTATCCAGATTTGAGCTCTGTAGCAGAACTTCCTGTCTTCTGCTGCTGGACCCATTGGTTCCTAACAGAGCCTTGGCATATGTACAGAAAGAGCATGGGGGGGAAACGTGCAAGCATCAGACTTTGTACCCATCTGTATCCATGTGATTTCCTACAGTTCTGCTTAAATGTAAATGGCATCCCCTATTTTTAAGGAAAAACAGAACAAGTTCAGAGCTATTAGCTTCCACAAACATGACTTTTAAATTACTTAAATTTCAATTATAAAATAAAATGAGGCCTTAGCTTTAAAAATGCTAACATTAAAAGGTATTTGACATTGGCTAACATAAACTCACCAACTTTTTACTTTGTGGCATATTTTATCCACCGACACTCTGTGTCCCATATCCCACAGCAGAAACATAGTAAGCATCTGGGCTAGACATTGTTTTATTGAAAATGTTTTCTGTAGAAGGCTGGTTAGTAGATTCACATTTGAGAAACCTCCAGTGGTGCCCTTGAAGAAACCACACAAGATAGAACCAAGAACAGTTGATAGAAGCCACAGAAATGCAAAACCAAGCATGTACATAAAAACAGAAGTTCAGTTCCAAGAGTTTAATGCTGCTCAGTAGGATGTGTTTGAACCAAGTGATAGCTGGGACCATCTGCAACTACTTGAGTCAGCAAAAAGCCTGAAATAGTCTACCAGTATTTCCAGGATATATGGGGAATATATAGTAAGAATGCACCTATTCGATAAAATAGCTGAAAACAGTTTCTGTAAGTGTACCTGAGCAGATGACAGGATTCCAGTGATAAATTAAATTTCGAATTCTAAAGAGAGGTCAGACCTTTATAGGCCCTAGTCCATAACAAATGTAGCAAGGCTGCATGGGCTTTTTCCCATGTTAGCGCTTATTGTTATTAAAAACAAAATACAAGCTGAGACCACCAACATTTTTTTCTTTGGTTATTGATCTGTTGGGAACATTATCACAGTCAGGTGGGAATCAGGGTTTGAGTTTTGCTTTTATTTTTTTCCTTTTCTTTTTCTCCCTTCATCTTCCTGTAAAATGCGAGATACAGCCCCACCAACTGGTCAGTGATTGCTCTTGCTTTCCTCCAGGCTATTGTAGACTGGCTGGGTTAAGTCCAGTACAGAAGAAAGGTAAAGTTGAAGTATCTCTATAGAAGTACTTAGCAAGGGGCACTGGCTCCAAGTTAGAGGCCGTGTCTAATGTCTCAAGCATTTCAGCACTTATCTAAAGCATCTAAACGCTTACATTCTCTATAGGATCCTATCTATGGCTTTGTGGAAAGGCTAATCTCTAACATTATAGGAAAAGCAATGTATTTTTAAAAATACACACTTAGGATCTACAGTTTAGTAGATTTGATTTAGCTGCTTTGGCAAATTGAAAAATAAATTATATATTGGGTCCATGCATGTTAGCTAGCTATTTAGTCACCATTTTCTCCTTGGAGCATCACCCAGTAGGCAACATGCTTTCTTTTTTAACAGGTCCGTTCCCTTTTGTGGCCCCTTTTGTTTCATCAAGACTCTGATCATCTGCTGTATAAAGTATCAAAACTATGAGTGATAACTTTAGGTCATGGGGAAAATTTCCTTTAATTCATATAGAGGAAAACAAAGTTATCTTCCACTGTCTCAAAATTGTTTAAAACCTTTGTTTGTCTTAGCTTGATGAGAAGGAAAGTAGATGTCTGTTCCAGCAAATCCTTTCTGGTGTGGATTACTGTCACAGGCATATGGTAGTACATAGAGATCTGAAGCCTGAAAATGTGCTGCTTGATGCACACATGAATGCCAAGATAGCTGACTTTGGTAAGCATTGCTATTTTATATCTGATCACGTTTCTGGTGTTATTTAGATCCTGTTAATTACTATGGGAAATATTTAATAAAATGTGTATATTTGAATATCCTGGTGGTAGGACATAATACAAGAAAACCCGATTAGTATGAATGTAAAACAAAATGTGTGCATGTGTGTAGAATTTTTTCAGTATGGATAACAAGTTTAAACTTTTAAACAACTTTTAAAACTGTGTGTATATAACTGTGTATATATATATTTAATATATATATATTATATACTGGAGTGATATAATTATATATAACTCCGAGGTTTAGAGACTGGCTCCCAAAACAGTGCTGAGCACTAAATGAGGTGCATGTGATTCCTTCACATCACATGGTCTGTGAACCAGAAACCATGGAGCATTATTCATGTGTGGGTGGAAGAGACATGTCTGTATGAGATACGCCAGGCCACTGGCAAACCGGGGATTGGGATGATTTTAGGGTGTTGCCCCGCTGGTCAAAGCACCAGAGACTGTCCATCACCATTACCCAATGGGGTTTGGGGTCCAGTTGTTCTGGGACCTGCAATAACCAAACCCGGAGCAGAAGGGGCTTGATTTTAACATGTGCTTTTCAGATGAAGCCTGTTCCCCTTCCCCTGCCGACTCTCCCTAGAGCCCCATTACGTCTAAGTTGAGATTCAAGGGGTCTTCAGCCTGACACAACAAGCTTAAAGGAAACCAAGAAATTATCATAGACAGATATGCTAAAATTCCCATTTTTTTTTTGGAAGCTGTTGCTCCCATAATTTGCAGGGTAGCAGAGCCTTTCACCCAGAATCATCTTTAGGTGACGAAATCATTTACCTAGAGCATATAAGGTATCTCAAGTGTCAGGTCCTGAGTGCGCACAGTGACACTTATGGCCCAGATCAGCAGCCCCCCCGTGGGCCTCCCCCACCCTGCCCATGGCCCAGGACTCTGCTTTCAGCCCTCTGGGCCATCAGGGCCCTGCCCTGCCTGCCATGGACTCATCAATTGGGACCTTCCACTTGTGGGCCAATGTCCTGGCCTGGCCTGGGCATGGCCCCATGCCCAGGGAGATGCCTGATGGCTGGGGCTGCCCCTGGCTCCTGGCTGGGGGTGTGGGACAGACCGAGGCTGACAGGCCCTGCCTCTGCTGCCCCAGGGGGCCCCCAGGCCCCCAGGTAGCCCTCGGCCCCTGTGGTGCCTAACATGGAGGTCAAGAAATACTCCTGTTTAAGCTGTGAGTCATAAACATGCAGCAAGTGCAAACTGCTAATATTTTTCTTTACTGGGGATAAAAACCTTGGTTACTGGGGACTTTTCCCCTCATACTGCTCTCTCTGCTGAGGGCTTGCTAAAATAATAAAAAAAAAAAGTCTTCCCCTTTTATTAGATCCTCTGGCAAGCATAATGTCATGGTTTTAACCCCAGCCAGCAACTAAGCACCACGCAGCCACTCACTGCCCCCCCACCCAGTGGGATTGGGGAGAGAATCGGAGAAAAAAAGTAAAACTTTGTGGGTTGAGATAAGAAACAGTTTAATAGAACGGAAAGGAAGAAACTAATAATAATGTAATAATAATAATAATAATAATAATAAAATGACAATAATAATAATAAAAGGATTGGGAATATACAAGTGATGCACAGTGGCAATTGCTCACCACCTGCCGACCGACGCCCAGTTAGTCCCTGAGCAGTGATTCCCCCACCCCCACTCCCCCCCAGTTTCTATACTAGATGGGACGTCCCATGGTATGGAATACCCCGTTGGCCACTTTGGGTCAGCTGCCCTGGCTGTGTCCTGTGCCAACTTCTTGTGCCCCTCCAGCTTCTCACTGGCTGGGCACGAGAAGCTGAAAAATCCTTGACTTTAGACTAAACACTACTTAGCAACAACTGAAAACATCAGTGAGTTATCAACATTCTTCTCATACCTAACTCAAAACATAGCACTGTACCAGCTACTAGGAAGACAATTAACTCTATCCCAGCTGAAACCAGGACAATAATGTAAATAGCGCAACTGATAAGAGAGCCTTAGTTTTCCCATGGTGATATCTTACTTTTCAGACAAATCAAATACAAAGGCCATATCTCTGTGATGGGTTGACCCTGGCTGGGTGCCAGGTGCCCACCAAAGCCGTTCTATCACTCCCCCTTCTTAGCTGGACAGGGGGGAGAAAATATAACAAAGAGCTTGTGGGTCGAGATAAGGGACAGGAGAGATCACTCACCACTTACTGTCACGGGCAAAACAGACTCAACTTGGGGAAAATTAACTCGCTTTATTGCAAATCAACCAGAGTAGGGTAATGAGAAAAAAAACCCCGAATCTCAGAACACCTTCCCTCCACCCCTCCCTTCTTCCCGGGCACAACTTCACTCCCGGCTTCTCTACCCACCCCCCCAGCGGCACAGGGGGACGGGGAATGGGGTTTACGGTCAGTTCATCACACGTTGTTTTCTGCCGCTTCATCCTCCTCAGGGGGAGGGACTCATCACACTCTTCCCCTGCTCCAGCGTGGGGTCCCATCCCACGGAGACAGTCCTCCACGAACTTCTCCAACGTGGGTCCTTCCCACGGGCTGCAGTTCTTCACGAACTGCTCCAGCATGGGTCCCTTCCACAGGCGTGCAGTCCTTCAGGAGCACACTGCTCCAGTGTGGGATCCCCCACGGGGTCACAAGTCCTGCCAGAAAAACCTGCTCCGTGGGCTCCTCTCTCTCCACAGGTCCGCAGGTCCTGCCAGGAACCTGCTCCAGCAGCAGGGCTTCCCACGGGGTCACAGCCTCCTTCGGGCACCCACCTGCTCCGGCGTGGGGTCCTCCATGGGCTGACAGGTGGATATCTGCTCCACCGTGGACCTCCCTGGACTGCAGGGGGACAGCCTGCCTCACCATGGTCTTCACCACGGGCCGCAGGGGAATCTCTGCTCCGGCGCCTGGAGCATCCTCCTCCCCCTCCTTCTGCACTGACCTTGGTGTCCTGCAGAGTTGTTTCTCTTACATGTTCTCACTCCTCTCTCCGGCTGCCGAATCTGCCTGTCCCAACTTTTTTCCTTCTTAAAAATGTTATCACAGAGGCGTTACCACTATCGCTGATTGGCTCGTCCTTGGCCGGCGGCGGGTCCGTCTTAGAGCTGGCTGGTATTGGCTCTCTCTCTCGAACACAGGGGAAGCTTCCAGCAACTTCTTACAGAAGCCACCCCTGTAACCCCCCCCCGCTACCAAAACCTTGCCAACAAAACCAATACAATCTCACACAAGTGATTGCAGGTAACTGGGCACCAACTGGGAATTTGAGGCCCCTAATGAACAAGTGGGTCTTGTCAAATGCTTTCTTGGAGACTTCAGGCCCTGGTCAATGTCACACGTGTTAAAAACCACTCAGGGAGAAAATAAAACTGATTATCTGCTGTTTCCTCAGCCCACCGACTGTTTACTTGTATCTCAGAAAGGCTTTCTGATATGGAACTGCAAAGCAGCCAATCTGTAGCTTCAGATTACCAGTTCGGAGACAAAGCTGCAATTAACAGCAGAGCAGAAATTAGAAGATCTGTTCCTGGAAATCAGGTTGGCTAGAGACAAATGAAATTTATAGCAGAATAAACCATAACTGGTTGAAAACACTTGATGATTATTTTTTTTTCCTAATTTCCCCAGTTAACGTTTACGATGCACATGTAATCAAGGTGATGAAGGTTATAATAGTGTGATGGGTTGACCCTGGCTGGTCGCCAGGTACCCACCAAAGCCGTTCTATCACTCCCCCTCCTCAGCTGGACAGGGGAGAGAAAATATAACAAAGAGCTTGTGGGTCGAGATAAGGACAGGGAGAGATCACTCACCAATTACCGTCACGGGCAAAACAGACTCAGCTTGGGGAAAAATAACTCACTTTATTACAAATCCAACCAGAGTAGGGTAATGAGAAATAAAACCAAATCTCAGGACACCTTCCCCCCACCCCTCCCTTCTTCCCGGGCACAACTTCACTCCTGGATTCTCTACCTACCCCCCCCAGCGGCGCAGGGGGACGGGGAATGGGGGTTGCAGTCAGTTCATCACACATTGTCTCTGCTGCTTCCTCCTCTTCAGGGGCAGGACTCCTCACACTCTTCCCCTGCTCCAGCGTGGGGTCCCTCCCACGGGAGACAGTCCTCCACGAACTTCTCCAACGTGGGTCCTTCCCACGGGCTGCAGTTCTTCACGAACTGCTCCAGCATGGGTCCCTTCCACGGCGTGCAGTCCTTCAGGAGCACACTGCTCCAGTGTGGATCCCCCACGGGGTCACAAGTCCTGCCAGAAAAAACCTGCTCCGTGGGCTCCTCTCTCTCCACAGGTCCACAGGTCCTGCCAGGAGCCTGCTCCAGCACGGGCTTCCCACGGGGTCACAGCCTCCTTCGGGCACATCCACCTGCTCCGGCGTGGGGTCCTCCAAGGGCTGCAGGTGGATATCTGCTCCACCGTGGACCTCCCTGGGCTGCAGGGGGACAGCCTGCCTCACCATGGTCTTCCCCACGGGCTGCAGGGGAATCTCTGCTCCGGCGCCTGGAGCACCTCCTCCCCCTCCTTCTTCACTGACCTTGGTGTCTGCAGAGCTGTTTCTCTTACATGTTCTCACTCCTCTCTCCGGCTGCCGAATTCTGTCCCAACTTTTTCCTTCTTAAAAATGTTATCACAGAGGCGTTACTACTATTGCTGATTGGCTCAGCCTTGGCCGGCGGCGGGTCTGTCTTAGAGCCGGCTGGTATTGGCTCTCTCTCGAACACAGGGGAAGCTTCCAGCAGCTTCTTACAGAAGCCACCCCTGTAACCCCCCCCCCCCGCTACCAAAACCTTGCCACACAAAACCAATACAAATAGATAGGTGCCATTGCCACAGTATCTCTCAAGAAATGAGTCACTGAATATGCTGCCAGCCACTGGGGGGGGGGGGGGGCAAGACTGGGGAAGGCCCTGACCTCATTGAAGCCCATCAGTGTTTCCCCCGCCAGGAGCTGCGATGTTTGCTGCCTTCCACCTCCTGCTGCCTTTCAGGGGAGCTCAAGGGATAATTGTAATTTTTGACAAAGCAGGTTGGATCCCAACGCATCTGTATGACTACAGCTGAAGACTGTGGGTAAGAATACATGGGGAAGTTAAGGTGTTTCCATTCCCCAAGATTATTACCACATGAGCTAAAAATAACCAGAAGCCCTGAAACTGCTGTTCCAAAATAACCCATTAAAAGTGAACCATGCTTACAGCCAGGGTGATGTGATTTCAAACCTGAACATGTCCTGGGTAGTGCTAGATTGCATTACAGAAAAATGGTGGACTTGGTTCACCTGGGCCATGCATCAGGAAAAATACCTATGCAAAAAAATGTATCCCAGGACTGCAACAGGAATAGGGGACAAAGAACCATGACACACACCAGTCAGGCTGCTGAATTCAACAAGCATACTTCAGATTTCAGGAGGCAAAAGTGAACCGTCCTTTTATGAAGTTTGGGGACTGAAGATTTTTTCGCTTAATTTTTAAGTTTTTCTCTTTTGACAGTGACAGCTCTGGAGATATTTGTGTCCTTGTCAAAGTTGCAGAATAGATGAGGATGATTGCCTAGATGACCAGTAACTCCTCTTTCTGTGTCCTGGTCCCTGTAATTGTGACATTGACATGAATTGGGCTATTGAAAAGATAAAATCTTCAGTGAGGATTGTGAGGAAACAGCCCTGCAGGTATGACACCTGCTACGACTGGAAAATGCATTAGGCATAAATTTCAAATGCTTTGATCTAGGTCTCACATTTTCAAAGCTGAATTTGATGGTCAGTCCTCGGATTCACAAAAGTTCTGCGACTGCTGGTTACAAAGCTTTCTGTAACATGTAATGACTTGCTGATTTCATTTGCAGAAGTTTGAAACATAGAGATGAGTCTGGCAAGTAAATATTTCTCTTGATAGCATATGTCCATACATTTCGTGTGGTTTGTTCAAACTTTTATGGTTTTAATATTTTGTACCTTCTATGAAAACTGGTTTGCTGCTAGATGACTGTATAAGTGAGATTTGATAAATGAGCATATATTAACATTGTGGTTGAAACAATAGACAAAGGGTAACCAGGGAGATAATTACAAAAGTGTAGTCAAGTGATTAACTAGTAATTATTCATAAGTTTTGCAGTTCTTGGCTCTTATGACTAGATGTTCCTGTACGCTAGAGGAGAGCAATGTTGAAACTGACCACATGGGATTGAAACTGCATTAAGCTTCAAGATCAAAGAACAAGGACAAGAACAAAGACTTCAAGGAGAGCCAGCAAGAACTTCAAATGGGTCGGTGGTCGCAAAAGCAGCCCTTCGACTCAAATGGATCCTTCATTGCGCATGATCGGATGTAGGCGGTACTAAGATAATCAGTTGCAATCATTTTTATGTATATGTATACTAATCTGATTAATATGCAATTAGTTATTCTATATAACCTGTTAGTGCTAAAGCTGTGGCATGCACGCTAGGTGGAACTATCCCCCGTGCATCCAGCGCTGCAATAAAGAATGCCTGCTTTCTAAAACTCCAAAATTGAGTCTTAGAGAGTTTCTTTTCGGTATCACTCTTATGACACCATTTGGGAGCTACTGTTATCATTAACAGAGAATCATCCAAGAAATAAAAATGATCTAGCAAATAAATAGCGCTTTAGAGTTGGACCTTAGTAATGGGCTAATTTTCTGGAATTATTACAGAACTGTTACTTTATAAAGCAGTTGCACTTAACATTTCGTTGCTCATATAAGTTCAGGATATTTTGCAAGTGGAACATTTTTAGTCCTGTGTCCTCAGAAGCAGCAGAGAGGGGTCACTATAATGCTGCAGCCGGCTGGGTGCATTTCTGTCTTCTGTCAAGCAGCCTAGTTGTGTCTGTGCTGCTGAACTAAAGATGACCGGGTCATGGGCTTCAGGAAAGGGCACATGATTATCCTTCCTGTTGAATTATTTAATGTGGTTGCACATGATTATCCTTCCTGTTGAATTATTTAATGTGGTTTTGGTCTGTGCTAGTTAGTCCTCCCCCAAACAACCCAATTCAAACACTTGCATGGGCCAAGGACTGTTTCCAGCAAGACAACTGTTTTTGTGGTGGGGGGTTAGCTGGCTGGATGTGAACCGACCCATACCCCTTTGCCTCTGGGACTGTAAAATGAGGCCTGACCAGTTTTATTTACTGGTATAAGCACTGGTTATTTGCTCTTTTCCAGGAATTCCTAGACTTGATGTACTTCATTCGCATGCCCATATCTGTTTTGAAACTCTCTAGCATGCACTAGGGACAGAAAACAGTCCAAAAGGTCAGTGTTCAGGGCCAGAGAAATGTTCCAGGTTTTGAAGCATAAATGAAACTTAACAGTAGTGTTTCAGTCATCTGGGATCTCTAAATGGGGGAAACTAAGATCTTTTTCCAGTATTGGCTGAAACCTCAAGCAGTACTCTATATGGTCCTTCAAGCTCTCTTAAGTTAAACCTGCATAGTATAATACATGATGATATCAGATGATTTATGATAATCATCTCATAACCTTGGTTTAGTTTGCTAGGGAATAATTTCTGAGTAAGTACATGCAAAATTCCGGTTTATTTTTTTAGCATCCCTGAATAAATGGTTGTTTTGTCTGTGAAATTCCTCTGAGAGTTACTGTGTCAACATTTATTGTGCAATGCTTTTATTTACTGTGTAACAAGGTGAGAACAGCAGTGGGTTTTCCTGTAAATGTGAAATTTTTCTTGGCTGACCCAACGTGCAGAGCTCTGCCAAGAGAAAGATGGGTAGTGGCTGCATTCCTTACTTGGCTTGATGGGTGCACTTGGGTGTGTGCAGGTATGTGCCTGCACACGTGCAATAACACACATTTACTGGAGGGACTGAAAATGCTTTAGCACTGGCCAACGCCACCACATGCTCCCATCACTGATATAGCCATGGACATTGCAGTCCCCGTTTAGGCTGCAGCTAGCGTGCAAAACAGAGAGACTTTACCAAAGACTTAATCATTCTTGCCCCTGTAGGTGCAAACTCGGTGTCAGGACTTTGGCTTACTTTTTAGCCTTATGATATATGTCCTCTCTTTCTAAAATCAACAGACAAGAAACATCTTGAGAGCAACAGCAAAACAGCATGAGCAGTCAGTCCTTGCCAGATGCAGTTGTGGCTGGCACTGCTGGCTCCGGCTCTGTATTTGTGCCACCTCTTCTTGGCCTAAAAGTTGACTCAAGTCTCAAAGCGCTGCCCTGTGCTCAAGTTAATCCATCTTGATCTCCCCAGGACTTATTAGCTCAGCCACTGTATGTGCAGCTACATGGTCCCCAGATCAGGGTATCTTGTGTCTAGACAGCTTAAAGAGCAGGGACAGTAGATATGCATAGCCTAAGGCCATCTTTGGGACTTATGGGGATTTGGCCTTCTTGGAAAGGCATTTTATTGATGAGCTTCCATAAAATCTGGTAGAGGAAACAATGTAGAGAGGGAAAAAAACCAAACCTCCAACTATTCAGTAGATAATGCCTCCAAATTTTCACACTGAGAGTCACAATACCTCTTCCTCTTGCTTCAGCCCGTGTTCAAAGGATTAGAAGCAGTCTGATTGCATCTTGGTGGGAGCTTCATGCAGAAAGACAATATCCAGCATTTGTGTGCTGGGAGCAATGGTATGTACTGAAACAAAGATGGTGATCCTGCTTTCAGGGAGATGTCATCATGTACATGTCCTGGGAGATTCCAAATTAATTCAGTCTCACTTGAGAAATGCCAGCTTTGGCATCTTTTTCTATTTGGAGAGGATTTGCAGCAGCCTTTGCTGCTACATGTGCCTGGACTAGTTGCACAGGTAAAGAGTGCTATAACCTGATTTACGCATGTGACAGTACTTATATGGCTCTACTCATCATAAGATTTGATCACCTGAGTAACAGTTCTCAAAATACAAGAATATTGCTTGTGTTTGTTGGTCGCCTTTATATCAATAAGGCTCATAGTATGAGCAAGTTCAGTTAGCATCATACATTGTGTAATTATTCAGGAAGTGAATATTGCAATCACTTTAAAAGTCTCAGCGTAATTGCTGTCAACAGTAAAATATAAAACCATGGTTTTGCTTTACCAGAAGCTAGTGATCTAGTCTGGTTAAACTATCACCCTGCTCAAAAGCACTATTTGCAGCTGTTTGTCACCGCTTCCCTCTTGCTAAATTTTATTTTGTATATTCACATTTAATACAGTTCTTAAAGGCTTGAATATAATAAGAATCCATTTGCATAAATGCTAAAGTGAGTTGATAATTTTCTCTTGACTGCTGTGGGGCAGGATTCTGCCCACTGGCCCCTGACCACAAGAAATGAAAACAGCTGCCTGAGGAACATGTGCAGGACAGCCGTACCTGGAGGGTGAGCCCCAATCAGTTACGATGTCTCCCGAGTTTGGCTGGAAGAGCCAGGGTGCCAGCACCATCCTTCTGCTGGTCAGAGACAACTCTTCTGTGTTTTGCAGTAGAGAGAGAAAGAAATCAATAGCAGTTTATATTCCTGTGCCTCCTGTCATATGCAGTAATGGCTCTGCTGTTACTTACAGTAGTGGCTCATCACAGTGAGAAATGTGGCAGAGCCACAGTGTGGTGGAAATGGAGCTGATCTGTAATAACATTATGAATATGGTGATGCAACAGCTTTAGGTGGTGACAAGACCAGGGCAGGAGGTTATTGATTAAGCTTCTATTGGGGCTGGAGAGAGAATGAACAAAGCAGCAATGCAACAGCTCCCAGGTTGGAAAGCAATGGACAAAATCATCAGGTTTAAAGACCTGTCCCCAAAGAAATTGCAAGTGTGTTTCATCAGGTTATGAACTTGCAAGCAAAAGACAACAGCAAGTTAAGTCCTATGAGAAAAGAGATGGAATAGTGAACAGCTTGACCAAAGCTGTCTAAAGAAGACGCAAACAGAACAGGAGAGAAAAGAGGGACTTCTCAGACACGGGGAATAATATACCTTTTAAATGTTATTTACACCAGCTTTTTAATGTTTTCAAATTATTTTTTTCTTCAAAACATTTTTGTTGTAGTTAGTGATGTTTTGCTTTAGGCAGAGCACTAAACTGCTGATCCATTGTCACCTGGGAGGTTCCTGACTAGGGCTGCAGGTCAGGGAGTGCTTCAGGAATGACAGCCTCCCGCTCCATTTGTCTCTCACCCTGAGAGGTGGAGGAGACCTACAGGTGCCAAGGGGTGAGCTCAAGGAGCCATGAGAAGCACACTGGGGATATACAATCTCCAGTGAAAAAGAGATTTGCAAATGGTAGCTCACATGATTAGTGCTACCATTATTAATTTAACAACAGCAGGTTGGTGGACGTTACTTGCTCTCCTTCGGTTAGTCTCCAGATGCACATTGGTCCCAAATCTTTTCCATGCAGGCAGTCTCCCATCTGGGAGGGAATTGGGAAGTTTCTCCGATGTCACTGTATAGGAAGACAAATTGCCTGTCATTCTTCAGATGTTAATTTGCTGCTCCCAGATTAGGAAAAGGTACATCAGAAGAGCTTTATTCTTTCCTAAGTTTCTGCTAGCTACTTGTCTGTCCTGCTTGGAAATACTCCATGTCTAACACCTGCATGATGTTACACCAGCTGAGGTTGAGACAAATTCTTGAGTTTTCCCATTGAGTTCCCTCCTCATCTTAACCTACCTGCTCCTCTTATGCTTAACCTACCCCTGGGGCCGCTACTGCTCTGTGCCAGTGTCCTGGTTTCAGCTGGGATAGAGTTAATTGTCTTCCTAGTAGCTGGTACAGTGCTATGTTTTGAGTTCAGTATGAGAAGAATGTTGATAACTCACTGATGTTTTCAGTTGTTGCTAAGTAGTGTGTAGTTTAAAGTCAAGGATTTTTCAGCTTCTCAAGCCCAGCCAGCGAGAAAGCTGGAGGGGCACAAGAAGTTGGCACAGGACACAGCCAGGGCAGCTGACCCAAAGTGGCCAACGGGGTATTCCATACCATGGGACGCCACATCTAGTATAGGAACTGGGGGGAGTGGGGGCAGGGGGAATCGCCGCTCGGGGACTAGCTGGGTGTCGATCGGCAGGTGGTGAGCAATTGCACTGCGCATCATTTGTACATTCCAATCCTTTTATTATTACTTGCAGGAGGTAGAAATAAACGGACGCCTGTAAAGTTGAAAGCAGACGACGTTTATTGCTTACACGCACACATATTTATAATCACATATTCTGCAAAGTCACTGTACACGCGCACAAGCATAAAATATGATTGTTATATCAACTCTGTACACGCGCATAAACATAAGACATAATTGGTTATACCAACTAAAACATGCGAAACTTGTCTCAGCCTAATTGGTCAAGATAAACTGCCGGATTGAGGTTCTTTGTGCCAAGTTCCCTTTATCGTGGAATGCGCACCTGTGTTCTTCTAATTGGCATCTTTCTTTTTTAGTCTTCTTGTTTATTCTGTTCAAGGTCTTCTAAAGGCGTCTGGAATGCTCTTGTGAC
>NW_024470367.1:0-14543 GCF_900496995.4 Aquila chrysaetos chrysaetos | reverse complement strand
TACCCCGGAGGCTCAGGGAGGAGGGCGGGTCTAACCCCGAGCCCAGTAGGGACGGCAGCTGTACCCCGGTTGTACCGGTGGGGGTCCAGTGCCACCCCAGATTACCGGTAGGGGCACCGTTACTACTACTAGGAGCACCAGTAAAGGGTACCGGTACGACTCCGGAGTACCGGGCGTTGGTGGGGCGGGGTGTGGGGGGTGTTATCATTACTACGTCGGAGCACCACTACCGGTACCGGTACTACCCCGGAGTACCGGTGGGGTACCGGTACTACGCGAGGATCAGGTGTGGGATGCCAGGCCTAACCCGGAGTACCAGTAGTGGTAACGTGCTACCCTGGAGTACTAGTAGCGGTGCCGGTAGTACCCCAGAGTACCGAGGGTTAGTGGGGGAGTTGGGTGCTACCGGTGCTACCCCGAAGTACAAGTAAGGGGTACCGGTGCTACCCGGGAGTACGCTGTGAGTGCTACGGTATTGACTACCCCCGAGTACCGGGGGGGTAGTGGGGGGGTGGTAGTAGGTGCTACCCAGAGTACCGGGGGGGGTGGGATGGGGGGGTGGGGGTGGGTTATCGTTACTAGCCCGGAGTAACAGCAGCTGTAACGGTAGTACCCCGGAGTACCGAGGGGTTGGTGGGGTGGTTTGGGGGGTGCTACCGGTGCTACCGACGGAGTACCAGTAAGGGGGTAACGGTGCTACCCCGGAGTACTAGTAGCGGTGCCGGTAGTACCCCCGGAGTACCGAGGGGTTAGTGGAGTAGTGGGGGGGTGCTACCGGTGCTACCCACGGAGTACCAGTAAGGGGTACCGGTGCTACCCGGGAGTACTGGGGGTGGTACTAGTACTACCCCCGAGTACCGGGGGGGTAGTGGGGTAGTGGAGGGGTGGGTACTGGTGCTACCCCAGAGTACCGGGGGAGTGGGGATGGGGGGGTGGGGGTGTTTATCGTTACTAAGCCCGGAGTACCAGTAGCTGTAACGGTAGTACCCCGGAGTACCGAGGGGTTGGTGGGGGTGGTTTGCGGGTGCTACCGGTGCTACCACCCCGGAGTACCATTAAGGGGTAACGGTGCTAACCACCGGAGTACTAGTAGCGGTGCCGGTAGTACCCCCCGGAGCACCAGTAAGTGGTACCGGTGCTACCAGCCACCGGAGGATCGGGTGTGGGATGCCAGGCCTACCCCGGAGTACCAGTAAGGGGTAACGGTGCTACCCTGGAGTACTAGTAGCGGTGCCGGTAGTACCCCAGAGTACCGAGGGGTTTGGTGGGTAGTTGGGGGGTGCTACCGGTGCTACACCCCGAAGTACCAGTAAGGGGTAACCGGTGCTACCCCGGAGGATCGGGTGTGGGGATGCCAGGCCTACCCCGGAGTACCAGTAAGGGGGTAACGGTGCTACCCTGGAGTACTAGTAGCGTGCCGGTAGTACCCCGGAGTACCGAGGGGTTAGTGGGGGAGTTTGGGGGGTGCTACCGGTTCTACCCCGAAGTACAAGTAAGGGGTACCCGTGTGCTACCCGGGAGTACCGGGAGTGCTACTAGTACTACCCCCGAGTACCGTGGGGTGGTGGTGGGGGGGTGGTAGTGTTGCTACCCCAGAGTACCGGGGGGGTGGGGATGGGGGGGGGTGGGGGTGGGTTATCGTTACTAGCCCGGAGTACCAGTAGCGGTAACGGTAGTACCCCGGAGTACGGAGGGGTTGGTGGGGTAGTTGGGGGGTGCTACCGGTGCTAACCCGGAGTACCAGTAAGGGGTACCCGGTGCTACTCAGGAGGATCGGGTGTGGGATGCCAGGCCTAACCCGGAGTACCAGTAAGGGGTAACGGTGCTACCCCGGAGTACCAGTAGCGGTGCCGGTAGTACCCCGGAGTACCGAGGGGTTAGTGGGGGTTGTTAGGGGGTGCTACCGGTTGCTACCCCGAAGTACAAGTAAGGGGGTACCGGTGCTACCCGGGAGTACCGGGGGTGGTACTAGTACTACCCCCGAGTACCGGGGGGGTGGTGGGGTAGTGGGCAGTGGTACTGGTGCTACCCCAGAGTACCGGGGGTGTGGGGATTAAGGGGTGGGGTTGGTTTAATCGTTACTAGCTCGGAGTACCAGTAGCGGTAACGGTAGTACCCCGGAGTACCGAGGGGTTGGTGGGGTTGTTGGGGGGGTGCTACCCCGAAGTACCAGTAGGGGGGTAGCAGTGCTACCACGGAGGATCGGGGTGTGGGATGCCAGGCCTAACCCGGAGCATCACGTAGGGGTACCGGTCCTACCCCGGAGGCTCAGGTAGGGAGGGCGGGTCTAACCCCGAGCGCCAGTAGGGACGGCAGCTGTACCCTGGTGTACCGGTGGGGGTACCAGTGCCACCCCGGAGTACCAGTAGGGGCACCGGTACTACCTAGGAGCACCAGTAAAGGGGTACCGGTACGACTCCGGAGTACCGGGCGTTGGTGGGGCGGGGTGTGGGAGGGTGTGTATCATTACTACCGTCGGAGCACCACTACCGGTACCGGTACTACCCCGGAGTACCGGTGGGGGTACCGGTACTACGCCGGAGGATCAGGTGTGGGATGCCAGGCCTAACCCGGAGTACCAGTAAGGGGTAACGGTGCTACCCTGGAGTACTAGTAGCGGTGCCGGTAGTACCCCAGGAGTACCGAGGGGTTAGTGGGGGAGTTGGGGGGTGCTACCGGTGCTACCCCGAAGTACAAGTAAGGGGTACCGGTGCTACCCGGGAGTACCGGGAGTGCTACTAGTACTACCCCCCGAGTACCGGGGGGGGTAGTGGGGGGGGTGGTAGTGGTGCTACCCCAGAGTACCGGGGGGGTGGGGATGGGGGGGTGGGGGTGGGTTATCGTTACTAGCCCGGAGTAACAGTAGCTGTAACGGTAGTACCCCGGAGTACCGAGGGGTTGGTGGGGTGGTTTGGGGGTGCTACCGGTGCTACCACGGAGTACCAGTAAGGGGTAACGGTGCTACCCCGGAGTACTAGTAGCGTTGCCGGTAGTACCCCGGAGCACCAGTAAGGGGTACCGGTGCTACCCCGGAGGATCGGGTGTGGGATGCCAGGCCTACCCCGGAGTACCAGTAAGGGGTAACGGTGCTACCCTGGAGTACTAGTAGCGGTGCCGGTAGTACCCCAGAGTACCGAGGGGTTGGTGGGGTAGTTGGGGGGTGCTACCGGTGCTACCCCGAAGTACCAGTAAGGGGTACCGGTGCTACCCCGGAGGATCGGGTGTGGGATGCCAGGCCTACCCCGGAGCATCACGTAGGGGTACCGGTCCTACCCCGGAGGGTCAGGGAGGGAGGGCGGGTCTAACCCCGAGCGCCAGTAGGGACGGCAGTTGTACCCCGGTGTACCGGTGGGGGGTACCAGTGCCACCCCGGAGTACCGGTAGGGGCACAGGTACTACCTAGGAGCACCAGTAAAGGTGGTACCGGTACGACTCCGGAGTACCGGGCGTTGGTGGGGCGGGGTGTGGGAGGGTGTGTATCATTACTACCTCGGAGCACCACTACCGGTACCGGTACTACCCCGGAGTACCGGTGGGGGTACCGGTACTACGCCGGAGGATCAGGTGTGGGATGACAGGCCTACCCCGCAGTACCAGTAAGGGGTAACGGTGCTACCCCGGAGTACTAGTAGCAGTGCCGGTAGTACCCCGGAGCACCAGTAAGGGGTACCGGTGCTACCCCGGAGGATCGGGTGTGGAATGCCAGGCCTACCCCGCAGTACCAGTAAGGGGTAACGGTGCTACCCTGGAGTACTAGTAGCGGTGCCGGTAGTACCCCAGAGTACCGAGGGGTTGGTGGGGTAGTTGGGGGGTGCTACCGGTGCTACCCCCGAAGTACAAGTAAGGGGTACCGGTGCTACCCGGGAGTACCGGGTTTAGTACTAGTACTACCCCCGAGTAGCGGGGGGGTGGTGGGGTAGTGGGGGGTTGGTACTGGTGCTAACCCAGAGTACCGGGGGAGTGGGGATGGGGGGGGTGGGGGTGGGTTATCGTTACTAACCCGGAGTACCAGTAGCTGTAACGGTAGTACCCCGGAGTATGGAGGGGTTGGTGGGGTAGTTGGGGGGTGCTACCGGTGCTACCCCGAAGTACAAGTAAGGGGTACCGGTGCTACCCGGGAGTACCGGGTTTAGTACTAGTACTACCCCCGAGTAGCGGGGGGGTGGTGGTGTAATGGGGGGTGGTACTGGTGCTAACCCAGAGTACCGGGGGTGTTGGGGATGGGGGGGGTGGGGGTGGGTTATCGTTTCTAGCTCGGAGTACCAGTAGCTGTAACGGTAGTACCCCCGGAGTACCGAGGGGTTGGTGGGGTAGTTGGGGGGTGCTACCCCGAAGTACCAGTAGGGGGTAGCGGTCCTACCCCGGAGAATGGGGTGTGGGATGCCAGGCCTAACCCGCAGTACCAGTAAGGGGTAACGGTGCTACCCTGGAGTACCGGGGGTGGTACTAGTACTACCCCCGATTATCGGGGGGGGTGGTGGGGTAGTGGAGGGGGTGGTAGTGGTGCTACCCCAGAGTACCGGGGGAGTGGGGATGGGGGGGGTGGGGGTGGGTTATCGTTACTAGCTCGGAGTACCAGTAGCTGTAACGGTAGTACCCCGGAGAACCGAGGGGTTAGTGGGGTGTTTTGGGGGTGCTACCGGTGCTACCCCGGAGTACCAGTAAGGGGTACCGGTGCTACCCCGGAGGATCGGGTGTGGGATGCCAGGCCTACCCGCAGTACCAGTAAGGGGTAACGGTGCTACCCTGGAGTACTAGTAGCGGTGCCGGTAGTACCCCGGAGTACCGAGGGGTTAGTGGAGTAGTTGGGGGGGTGCTACCGGTGCTACCACGGAGTACCAGTAAGGGGTACCGGTGCTACCCGGGAGTACTGGGGGTGGTACTAGTACTACCCCCGAGTACCGGGGGGGTAGTGGGGTAGTGGAGGGGTGGTACCGGTGCTACCCCAGAGTACCGGGGGAGTGGGGATGGGGGGGTGGGGGGTGGTTTATCGTTACTAGCCCGGAGTACCAGTAGCTGTAACGGTAGTACCCCGGAGTACCGAGGGGTTGGTGGGGTGGTTTGCGGGTGCTACCGGTGCTACCCCGGAGTACCAGTAAGGGGTAACGGTGCTACCCCGGAGTACTAGTAGCGGTGCCGGTAGTACCCCGGAGCACCAGTAAGGGGTACCGGTGCTACCCCGGAGGATCGGGTGTGGGATGCCAGGCCTACCCCGGAGTACCAGTAAGGGGTAACGGTGCTACCCTGGAGTACTAGTTAGCGGTGCCGGTAGTACCCCGGAGTACCGAGGGGTTAGTGGGGTAGTTGGGGGGTGCTACCGGTGCTACCCCGAAGTACAAGTAAGGGGTACCGGTGCTACCCGGGAGTACCGGGAGTGGTACTAGTACTACCCCCGAGTAGCGGGGGGTGGTGGGGTAGTGGGGGGGTGGTAGTGGTGCTATCCCAGAGTACCGGGGGGGTGGGGATAGGGGGGGTGGGGGTGGTTTATCGTTACTAGCCCGGAGTACCAGTAGCTGTAACGGTAGTACCCCGGAGTACCGAGGGGTTGGTGGGGTAGTTGAGGGGTGCTACCGATGCTACCCCCGAAGTACCAGTAAGGGGTACCGGTGCTACCCCGGAGGATCGGGTGTGGGATGCCAGGCCTACCCCGGAGCATCACGTAGGGGTACCGGTCCTACCCCGGAGGCTCAGGGAGGGAGGGCGGGTCTAACCCCGAGCGCCAGTAGGGACGGCAGCTGTACCCCGGTGTACCGGTGGGGGTCCAGTGCCACCCCAGATTACCGGTAGGGGCACCGGTACTACCTAGGAGCACCAGTAAAGGGGTACCGGTACGACTCCGGAGTACCGGGCGTTGGTGGGGCGGGGTGTGGGAGGGTGTGTATCATTACTACGTCGGAGCACCACTACCGGTACCGGTACTACCCCGGAGTACCGGTGGGGGTACCGGTACTACGCCGGAGGATCAGGTGTGGGATGCCAGGCCTAACCCGGAGTACCAGTAAGGGGTAACGGTGCTACCCTGGAGTACTAGTAGCGGTGCCGGTAGTACCCCAGAGTACCGATGGGTTAGTGGGGGAGTTGGGGGGGTGCTACCGGTGCTACCCCGAAGTACAAGTAAGGGGTACCGTTGCTACCCGGGAGTACCGGGAGTGCTACTAGTACTACCCCCGAGTACCGGGGGGGTAGTGGGGGGGTGGTAGTGGTGCTACCCCAGAGTACCGGGGGGGTGGGGATGGGGGGGGTGGGGGTGGGTTATCGTTACTAGCCCGGAGTAACAGTAGCTGTAACGGTAGTACCCCGGAGTACCGAGGGGTTGGTGGGGTGGTTTGGGGGTGCTACCGGTGCTACCACGGAGTACCAGTAAGGGGTAACGGTGCTACCCCGGAGTACTAGTAGCGGTGCCGGTAGTACCCCGGAGTACCGAGGGGTTAGTGGAGTAGTTGGGGGGTGCTACCGGTGCTACCACGGAGTACCAGTAAGGGGTACCGGTGCTACCCGGGAGTACTGGGGGTGGTACTAGTACTACCCCCGAGTACCGGGGGGGTAGTGGGGTAGTGGAGGGGTGGTACTGGTGCTACCCCAGAGTACCGGGGGGAGTGGGGATGGGGGGGGTGGGGGTGGTTTATCGTTACTAGCCCGGAGTACCAGTAGCTGTAACGGTAGTACCCCGGAGTACCGAGGGGTTGGTGGGGTGGTTTGCGGGTGCTACCGGTGCTACCCCGGAGTACCAGTAAGGGGTAACGGTGCTACCCCGGAGTACTAGTAGCGGTGCCGGTAGTACCCCGGAGCACCAGTAAGGGGTACCGGTGCTACCCCGGAGGATCGGGTGTGGGATGCCAGGCCTACCCCGGAGTACCAGTAAGGGGTAACGGTGCTACCCTGGAGTACTAGTAGCGGTGCCGGTAGTACCCCAGAGTACCGAGGGGTTGGTGGGGTAGTTGGGGGGTGCTACCGGTGCTACCCGAAGTACCAGTAAGGGGTACCGGTGCTACCCCGGAGGATCGGGTGTGGGATGCCAGGCCTACCCCGGAGTACCAGTAAGGGGTAACGGTGCTACCCTGGAGTACTAGTAGCGGTGCCGGTAGTACCCCGGAGTACCGAGGGGTTAGTGGGGGAGTTGGGGGGTGCTACCGGTGCTACCCCGAAGTACAAGTAAGGGGTACCGGTGCTACCCGGGAGTACCGGGAGTGCTACTAGTACTACCCCCGAGTACCGGGGGGGTGGTGGGGGGTGGTGGTAGTGTTGCTACCCCAGAGTACCGGGGGGGTGGGGATGGGGGGGGTGGGGGTGGGTTATCGTTACTAGCCCGGAGTACCAGTAGCGGTAACGGTAGTACCCCGGAGTACGGAGGGGTTGGTGGGGTAGTTGGGGGGTGCTACCGGTGCTACCCCGGAGTACCAGTAAGGGGTACCGGTGCTACTCAGGAGGATCGGGTGTGGGATGCCAGGCCTAACCCGGAGTACCAGTAAGGGGTAACGGTGCTACCCCGGAGTACCAGTAGCGGTGCCGGTAGTACCCCGGAGTACCGAGGGGTTAGTGGGGTTGTTAGGGGGTGCTACCGGTGCTACCCCGAAGTACAAGTAAGGGGTACCGGTGCTACCCGGGAGTACCGGGGGTGGTACTAGTACTACCCCCGAGTACCGGGGGGGTGGTGGGGTAGTGGGCAGTGGTACTGGTGCTACCCCAGAGTACCGGGGGTGTGGGGATTAAGGGGTGGGGTTGGTTTATCGTTACTAGCTCGGAGTACCAGTAGCGGTAACGGTAGTACCCCGGAGTACCGAGGGGTTGGTGGGGTTGTTGGGGGGTGCTACCCCGAAGTACCAGTAGGGGGTAGCAGTGCTACCACGGAGGATCGGGTGTGGGATGCCAGGCCTAACCCGGAGCATCACGTAGGGGTACCGGGTCCTACCCCGGAGGCTTCAGGTAGGGAGGGCGGGTCTAACCCCGAGCGCCAGTAGGGACGGCATCTGTACCCTGGTGTACCGGTGGGGGGGTACCAGTGCCACCCCGGAGTACCAGTAGGGGCACCGGTACTACCTAGGAGCACCAGTAAAGGGGTACCGGTACGACTCCGGAGTACCGGGCGTTGGTGGGGCGGGGTGTGGGAGGGTGTGTATCATTACTACGTCGGAGCACCACTACCGGTACCGGTACTACCCCGGAGTACCGGTGGGGGTACCGGTACTACTGCCGGAGGATCAGGTGTGGGATGCCAGGCCTAACCCGGAGTACCAGTAAGGGGTAACGGTGCTACCCTGGAGTACTAGTAGCGGTGCCGGTAGTACCCCAGAGTACCGAGGGGTTAGTGGGGGAGTTGGGGGGTGGCTACCGGTGCTACCCCGAAGTACAAGTAAGGGGTACCGGTGCTACCCGGGAGTACCGTGGAGTGCTACTAGTACTACCCCCGAGTACCGGGGGGGTAGTGGGGGGGTGGTAGTGGTGCTACCCCAGAGTACCGGGGGGGGTGGGGATGGGGGGGTGGGGGGTGGGTTATCGTTACTAGCCCGGAGTAACAGTAGCTGTAACGGTAGTACCCCGGAGTACCGAGGGGTTGGTGGGGTGGTTTGGGGGTGCTACCGGTGCTACCACGGATTACCAGTAAGGGGTAACGGTGCTACCCCGGAGTACTAGTAGCGTTGCCGGTAGTACCCCGGAGCACCAGTAAGGGGTACCGGTGCTACCCCGGAGGATCGGGTGTGGGATGCCAGGCCTACCCCGGAGTACCAGTAAGGGGTAACGGTGCTACCCTGGAGTACTAGTAGCGGTGCCGGTAGTACCCCAGAGTACCGAGGGGTTGGTGGGGTAGTTGGGGGGTGCTACCGGTGCTACCCCGAAGTACCAGTAAGGGGTACCGGTGCTACCCCGGAGGATCGGGTGTGGGATGCCAGGCCTACCCCGGAGCATCACGTAGGGGTACCGGTCCTACCCCGGAGGGTCAGGGAGGGAGGGCGGGTCTAACCCCGAGCGCCAGTAGGGACGGCAGTTGTACCCCGGTGTACCGGTGGGGGTACCAGTGCCACCCCGGAGTACCGGTAGGGGCACAGGTACTACCTAGGAGCACCAGTAAAGGGGTACCGGTACGACTCCGGAGTACCGGGCGTTGGTGGGGCGGGGTGTGGGAGGGTGTGTATCATTACTACCTCGGAGCACCACTAACCGGTACCAGGTACTACCCCGGAGTACCGGTGGGGGGTACCGCTACTCTACGCCGGAGGATCAGGTGTGGGATGACAGGCCTACCCCGCAGGTACCAGTAAGGGTAACGGTGCTACCCCGGAGTACTAGTAGCAAGTGCCGGTAGGTACCCCGGAGCACCAGTAAGGGGTACCGGTGCTACCCGGAGGATCGGGTGTGGAATGCCAGGCCTACCCCGCAGTACCAGTAAGGGGTAACGGTGCTACCCTGGAGTACTAGTAGCGGTGCCGGTAGTACCCCAGAGTACCGAGGGGTTGGGTGGGGTAGTTGGGGGGTGCTACCGGTGCTACCCCAGAAGTACAAGTAAGGGGTACCGGTGCTACCCGGGAGTACCGGGTTTAGTACTAGTACTACCCCGATTATCGGGGGGGGTGGTGGGGTAGTGGAGGGGTGGTAGTGGTGCTAACCCAGAGTACCGGGGGGAGTGGGGATGGGGGGGGGTGGGTGGGTTATCGTTACTAGCCCGGAGTACCAGTAAGCTGTAACGGTAGTACCCCGGAGTATGGAGGGGTTGGTGGGGTAGTTGGGGGGTGCTACCGGTGCTACCCCGAAGTACCAGTAAGGGGTACCGGTGCTACCACCGGAGGATCGGGGTGTGGGATGCCAGGCCTACCCCGGAGTACCAGTAAGGGTACACGGTGCTACCCTGGAGTACTAGTAGCGGTGCCGGTAGTACCCCGAGTACCGAGGGGGTTAGTGGGGGAGTTGGGGGGTGCTACCGGTGCTTACCCCCGAAGTACAAGGTAAGGGGTACCGGTGCTACCCGGGAGTACCGGGAGTGCTACTAGTACACCCCCGAGTACCGGGGGGGTAGTTGGGGGGGTGGTAGTGGTGCTACCCCAGAGTACCGGGGGGGGTGGGGATGGGGGGGGTGGGGGGGTTTATCGTTACCTAGCCCGGAAGTACCAGTAGCTGTAACGGTTAGTACCCCGGAGTATACCGAGGGGTTGGTGGGTAGTTGAGGGGGTGCTACCGATGCTACCCCGAAGTACCAGTAAGGGGTACCGGTGCTACCCCGGAGGATCGGGTGTGGGATGCCAGGCCTACCCCGGAGCATCACGTAGGGGTACCCGGTCCTACCCCGGAGGGTCAGGGAGGGAGGGCGGGGTCTAACCCCCGAGCGCCAGTAGGGGACGGCAGCTGTACCCCGGTGTACCGGTGGGGGTCCAGTGCCACCCCAGATTACCGGTAGGGGCACCGGTACTACCTAGGAGCACCAGTAAAGGGGGTACCGGTACGACTCCGGAGTACCGGGCGTTGGTGGGGCGGGTTGTGGGAGGGTGTGTATCATTACTACGTCGGAGCACCACTACCGGTACCGGTACTACCCCGGAGTACCGGTGGGGGGTACCGGTACTACGCCGGAGGATCAGGTGTGGGATGCCAGGCCTAACCCGGAGTACCAGTAAGGGGTAACGGTGCTACCCTGGAGTACTAGTAGCGGTGCCGGTAGTACCCCAGAGTACCGAGGGGTTAGTGGGGGAGTTGGGGGGTGCTACCGGTGCTACCCCGAAGTACAAGTAAGGGGTACCGGTGCTACCCGGGAGTACCGGGAGTGCTACTAGTACTACCCCCGAGTACCGGGGGGGTAGTGGGGGGGTGGTAGTGGTGCTACCCCAGAGTACCGGGGGGGTGGGGATGGGGGGGTGGGGGTGGGTTATCGTTACTAGCCCGAGTAACAGTAGCTGTAACGGTAGTACCCCGGAGTACCGAGGGGTTGGTGGGCGTGGTTTGGGGGTGCTACCGGTGCTACCACGGAGTACCAGTAAGGGGTAACGGTGCTACCCCGGAGTACTAGTAGCGTGCCGGTAGTACCCCGGAGTACCGAGGGGTTAGTGGAGTAGTTGGGGGGGTGCTACCGGTGCTACCACGGAGTACCAGTAAGGGGTACCGGTGCTACCCGGGAGTACTGGGGGGTGGTACTAGTACTACCCCCGAGTACCGGGGGGGTAGTGGGGTAGTGGAGGGGTGGTACTGGTGCTACCCCAGAGTACCGGGGGAGTGGGGATGGGGGGGGTGGGGGGTGGTTTATCGTTACTAGCCCGGATTACCAGTAGCTGTAACGGTAGTACCCCCGGAGTACCGAGGGGTTGGTGGGGTGGTTTGGCGGGTGCTACCGGTGCTACCACCGGAGTACCAGTAAGGGGTAACGGTGCTACCCCGGAGTACTAGTAGCGGTGCCGGTAGTACCCCGGAGCACCAGTAAGGGGTACCGGTGCTACCCCGGAGGATCGGGTGTGGGATGCCAGGCCTACCCCGGAGTACCAGTAAGGGGTAACGGGTGCTACCCTGGATTACTAGTAGCGGTGCCGGTAGTACCCCAGGAGTACCGAGGGGTTGGTGGGGTAGTTGGGGGTGCTACCGGTGCTACCCCGAAGTACCAGTAAGGGGTACCGGTGCTACCCCGGAGGATCGGGTTGTGGGATGCCAGGCCTACCCCGGAGAGTACCAGTAAGGGGGTAACGGTGCTACCCTGGAGTACTAGTAGCGGTGCGGTAGTACCCCGGAGTACCGAGGGGTTAGTGGGGGAGTTGGGGGGTGCTACCGGTGCTACCCGAAGTACAAGTAAGGGGTACCGGTGCTACCCGGGAGAGTACCGGAGTGCTACTAGTACTACCCCCGAGTACCGGGGGGGTGGATGGGGGGGGTCGGTAGTGTGCTACCCCAGAGTACCGGGGGGGTGGGGATGGGGGGGTGGGGGTGGGTTTATGTTACTAGCCCGGAGTACCAGTAGGCGGTAACGGTAGTACCCCGGAGTACGGAGGGTTGGTGGGGGTAGTTGGGGGGTGCTACCGGTGCTACCCCGGAGTACCAGTAAGGGGTACCGGTGCTACTCAGGAGGATCGGGTGTGGGATGCCAGGCCTAACCCGGAGTACCAGTTAAGGGGGTAACGGTTGCTACCCCGGAGTACCAGTAGCGGTGCCGGTAGTTACCCCCGGAGTACCGGGGGTTAGTGGGGTTGTTAGGGGGTGCTACCAGGTGCTACCCCCGAAGTACAAGTAAGGGGTACGGTGCTACCCGGGAAGTACCGGGGGTAGGTACTAGTACTACCCCCGAGTACCGGGGTGGGTGTTGGGGTAGTGGGCAGTGGTACTGGTGCTACCCCAGAGTACCGGGGGTGTGGGGATAAGGGGTGGGGTTGGTTTATCGTTACTAGCTCGGAGTACCAGTAGCGGTAACGGTAGTACCCGGAGTACCGAGGGGTTGGTGGGGTTGTTGGGGGTGCTACCCCGAAGTACCAGTAGGGGTAGCAGTGCTACCACGGAGGATCGGGTGTGGGATGCCAGGCCTAACCCGGAGCATCACGTAGGGGTACCGGTCCTACCCCGGAGCTCCAGGTAGGGAGGGCGGGTCTAACCCCGAGCGCCAGTAGGGACGGCAGCTGTACCCTGGTGTACCGGTGGGGGTACCAGTGCCACCCCGGAGTACCAGTAGGGGCACCGGTACTACCTAGGAGCACCAGTAAAGGGGTACCGGTACGACTCCGGAGTACCGGGCGTTGGTGGGGCGGGGTGTGGGAGGGTGTGTATCATTACTACGTCGGAGCACCACTACCGGTACCGGTACTACCCCGGAGTACCGGTGGGGGTACCGGTACTACGCCGGAGGATCAGGTGTGGGATGCCAGGCCTAACCCGGAGTACCAGTAAGGGGTAACGGTGCTACCCTGGAGTACTAGTAGCGGTGCCGGTAGTACCCCAGAGTACCGAGGGGTTAGTGGGGGAGTTGGGGGGTGCTACCGGTGCTACCCCGAAGTACAAGTAAGGGGTACCGGTGCTACCCGGGAGTACCGGGAGTGCTACTAGTACTACCCCCGAGTACCGGGGGGGTAGTGGGGGGGTGGTAGTGGTGCTACCCCAGAGTACCGGGGGGTGGGGATGGGGGGGTGGGGGTGGGTTATCGTTACTAGCCCGGAGTAACAGTAGCTGTAACGGTAGTACCCCGGAGTACCGAGGGGTTGGTGGGGTGGTTTGGGGGTGCTACCGGTGCTACCACGGAGTACCAGTAAGGGGTAACGGTGCTACCCCGGAGTACTAGTAGCGTTGCCGGTAGTACCCCGGAGCACCAGTAAGGGGTACCGGTGCTACCCCGGAGGATCGGGTGTGGGATGCCAGGCCTACCCCGGAGTACCAGTAAGGGGTAACGGTGCTACCCTGGAGTACTAGTAGCGGTGCCGGTAGTACCCCAGAGTACCGAGGGGTTGGTGGGGTAGTTGGGGGGTGCTACCGGTGCTACCCCGAAGTACCAGTTAAGGGGTACCGGTGCTACCCCGGAGGATCGGGTGTGGGATGCCAGGCCTACCCCGGAGCATCACGTAGGGGTACCGGTCCTACCCGGAGGGTCAGGGAGGGAGGGCGGGTCTAACCCCGAGCGCAGTAGGGACGGCAGTTGTACCCCGGTGTACCGGTGGGGGTACCAGTGCCACCCCGGAGTACCGGTAGGGGCACAGGTACTACCTAGGAGCACCAGTAAAGGGGTACCGGTACGACTCCGGAGTACCGGGCGTTGGGGGCGGGGTGTGGGAGGGTGTGTATCATTACTACCTCGGAGCACCACTACCGGTACCGGTACTACCCCGGAGTACCGGTGGGGGTACCGGTACTACGCCGGAGGATCAGGTGTGGGATGACAGGCCTACCCCGCAGTACCAGTAAGGGGTAACGGTGCTACCCCGAGAGTACTAGTAGCAGTGCCGGTAGTACCCCGGAGCACCAGTAAGGGGTACCGGTGCTACCCCGGAGGATCGGGTGTGGAATGCCAGGCCTACCCCGCAGTACCAGTAAGGGGTAACGGTGCTACCCTGGAGTACTAGTAGCGGTGCCGGTAGTACCCCAGAGTACCGAGGGGTTGGTGGGGTAGTTGGGGGGTGACCTACGGTGCTACCGAAGTACAAGTAAGGGGTACCGGTGCTACCCGGGAGTACCGGGTTTAGTACTAGTACTACCCCCGAGTAGCGGGGGGGTGGTGGGGTAGTGGGGGGTTGGTACTGGTGCTAACCCAGAGTACCGGGGGAGTGGGGATGGGGGGGTGGGGGTGGGTTATCGTTACTAACCCGGAGTACCAGTAGCTGTAACGGTAGTACCCCGGAGTATGGAGGGGGTGTGTGGGGTAGTTGGGGGGTGCTACCGGTGCTACCCCGAAGTACAAGTAAGGGGTACCGGTGCTACCCGGGAGTACCGGGTTTAGTACTAGTACTACCCCCGAGTAGCGGGGGGGTGGTGGGGTTGTAATGGGGGGTGGTACTGGTGCTAACCCAGAGTACCGGGTGTGGGGATGGGGGGGGGGGGGGTGGGTTATCGTTTCTAGCTCGGAGTACCAGTAGCTGTAACGGTAGTACCCCGGAGTA
>NW_024470366.1:0-14736 GCF_900496995.4 Aquila chrysaetos chrysaetos | reverse complement strand
AGTTGTACCCGCGAGTACCAGTAGTGGTTCCGGCACTACCCCGGAGTACCAGTAGGGGTAATGCTAGTACCCCGGAGCATCAGGTAGCGATGCCAGGCCTACCCCGGAGCATCAGATAGGGATACCAGAGTGACGCCAGAAGTTCAGGTAGGGAGCGCTGGTCTTCCCCCGCACGCCCATTGTGACACCAGGTGTACATGGCAGTACCAGCAGGGGGTACCGGTACTAGCCAGAACTACCAGCAGGGGTAACGGTACTCCGACGGAGCATCAGGTAGGGACGCCAGGCGTAACCGAGTGGGCCAGGTAGGCAGGGCGGGTCTACCGCCACGCGCCCATTGTGAAAGCAGTTGTACCCAAGAGTACCAGTACGGGTACCGGTACTACCCGGGGGCACCAGTAGGGGTACCGGTAATAGCCATAAGTACCAGTACGGGTAACGGTACTACCCCGGACCATCAGGTAGGGATGCCAGGCCTACCCCGGATGGTCAGGTACGGAGGTCGCGTCTACCCCCACGCGCCCATTTTGAACAGCAGTTGTACCCGCGAGTACCATTAGTGGTTACGGAACTACCCCGGAGTACCAGTAGGGGTAACGGTACTACCCCGGAGCATCAGGTAGCGATGCTAGGCCTACCCCGGAGCATCAGATAGGGATAAGAGAGTAACACCAGTTGTTCAGGTAGGGAGCGCTGGTCTTTCACCGCACGCCCATTGTGACACCAGGTGCACATGGGAGTACCAGCAGGGGTACCGGTACTAGCCAGAAGTACCAGCAGGGGTAACAGTACTACCCCGGAGCTTCAGGTAGGGTTGCCAGGCCTACCCCAGAGGGTCAGGTATGGAAGGCGGGTATACCCCCACACGCCCATTGTGACACCAGTTGTACCCGAGAGTACCAGTAGGGGTTCCGGAACTACCCCGCAGTACCAGTGGGGGTAACGGAAGTACCCCGGAGCATCAGGTAGGGATGCCAGGCCTACCCCGGAGCATCAGATAGGGATACCAGAGTGACGCCACAAGTTCAGGTAGGGAGCGCTGGTCTTTCCCCACGCGCCCATTGTGACACCAGGTGTACATGGGAGTACCAGCAGGGGTACCGGTACAAGCCAGAAGTACCAGTAGGGGTAACGGTACTGTCCCAGAACACCAGTTAGGGATGACAGGCCTACCCTGCATGGTCAGATAGGGAGGGCGGGTCTACCCCCGCGCGCCCATTATGACAAGATTTGTACCCTGGAATACCAGTAGGGGTTCCGGAACTACCCCGGAGTACCGGTGGGGGTAACGGTACTACCCCGGAGCATCAGGTAGGGACGCCAGGCCTACCCCAGATGGTCAGGTACGGAGGTCGGGTCTACCCCCACACGCCCACTGTGAACACCAGTTGTACCCGCGAGTACCAGTAGTGGTTCCGGAACTACCCCGGAGTACCAGTAGGGGTAACGCTAGTACCCCGGAGCATCAGGTAGGGATGCCAGGCCTACCCCGGAGCATTCACATAGAGATACCAGAGTGACGCCAGACGTTCAGGTAGGGAGCTCTGGTCTTTCCCCACGCACCCATTGTGACACCAGGTGTACATGGGAGTACCAGCAGGGGTACCGGTACTAGCCAGAAGTACCAGCAGGGGTAACAGTACTACCCCGGAGCTTCAGGTAGGGTTGCCAGGCCTACCCCGGAGCATCAGATACGGAGGTCGGGTCTACCCCCACACGCCCATTGTGAACAGCAGTTGTACCCGCGAGTACCAGTAGTGGTTCCGGAACTACCCCGGAGTACCAGTAGGGGTAACGCTAGTACCCCGGAGCATCAGGTAGGGATGCCAGGCCTACCCCGGAGCATTCACATACAGATACAAGAGTGACGCCAGAAGTTCAGGTAGGGAGCTCTGGTCTTTCCCCACGCGCCCATTGTGACACCAGGTGTACATGGGAGTACCAGCAGGGGTACCGGTACTAGCCAGAAGTACCAGCAGGGGTAACGGTACTATCCCGGAACACCAGGTAGGGAGGCCAGGCCTACCCCGGATGGTCAAGTACGGAGGTCGGGTCTACCCCCGCGCCCCTTATTGTGAACAGCAGTTGTACCCGCGAGTACCACTAGTGGTTCCGGAACTACCCCGGAGTACCAGTAGGGGTAACGCTAGTACCCTGGAGCATCAGGTAGCGATGCCAGGCCTACCCCGGAGCATCAGATAGGAATACCAGAGTGACGCCAGAAGTTCAGGTAGGGAGCGCTGGTCTTCCCCCGCACGCCTCTTGTGACACCAGTTGTACAAGGGAGTACCAGTAGGGGTAATGCTAGTACCCCGGAGCATCGGTTAGCGATGCCAGGCCTACCCCGGAGCATCAGATACGGATAAGAGAGTAACACCAGTTGTTCAGGTAGGGAGCGCTGGTCTTTCCCCACGCGCCCATTGTGACACCAGGTGTACATGGGAGTACCAGCAGGGGTACCGGTACTAGCCAGAAGTACCAGCAGGGGCAACAGTACTACCCCGGAGCTTCAGGTAGGGTTGCCAGGCGTACCCCAGAGGGTCAGTTAAGAGGAACGGGTCTACCCCCGCGCGCACATTGTGAACACCAGGTGTACATGGGAGTACCAGCATGGGTACCGGAACTACCCCGGATTACCAGTGGGGCAACGCTAGTACCCCGGAGCATCAGGTAGGGATAACAGAGTAACACCAGAAGTTCAGGTAGGGAGCGCTGATCTTCCCCCGCACGCCCATTGTGACACCAGGTGCACATTGGAGTACCAGCAGGGGTACCGGTACTAGCCAGAAGTACCAGCAGGGGTAACAGTACTACCCCGGAGCTTCAGGTAGGGTTGCCAGGCCTACCCCAGAGGGTCAGGTATGGAAGGCGGGTATACCCCCACACGCCCATTGTGACACCAGTTGTACCCGAGAGTACCAGTAGGGGTTCCGGAACTACCCCGCAGTACCAGTGGGGGTAACGGAAGTACCCCGGAGCATCAGGTAGGGATGCCAGGCCTACCCCGGAGCATCAGATAGGGATACCAGAGTGACGCCACAAGTTCAGGTAGGGAGCGCTGGTCTTTCCCCACGCGCCCATTGTGACACCAGGTGTACATGGGAGTACCAGCAGGGGTACCGGTACAAGCCAGAAGTACCAGTAGGGGTAACGGTACTGTCCCAGAACACCAGTTAGGGATGACAGGCCTACCCTGCATGGTCAGATAGGGAGGGCGGGTCTACCCCCGCGCGCCCATAGTGACAAGATTTGTACCCTGGCATACCAGTAGGGATTCCGGAACTACCCCGGAGTACCGGTGGGGGTAACGGTACTACCCCGGAGCTTCAGGTAGGGTTGCCAGGCCTACCCCAGAGGGTCAGGTACGGAGGGCGGGTCTACCCCCACACGCCCATTGTGACACCAGGTGTACACGAGAGTACCAGTAGTGGTTCCGGAACTACCCCGGAGTACCAGTGGGGGTAAAGCAAGTACCCCGGAGCATCAGGTAGGGACGCCAGGCCTACCACCGAGAATGAGATAAGGATACCAGAGTGACGCCAGAAGTTCAGGTAGGGAGCGCTGGTCTTTCCCCACGCGCCCATTGTGACACCAGGTGTACACGGGAGCACCAGTAGGGGTTCAGGAACTACCCCGGAGTACCAGTGAGGGTAACGGTAGTACCCCGGAGCATCAGGTAGGGACGCCAGGCGTAACCGGGAGGGCCAGGTAGGCAGGGCGGGTCTACCCCCACGCGCCCTTTGTGAAAGCAGTTGTACCCGAGAGTACCAGTACGGGTACCGGTACTACCCGGGGGCACCAGTAGGGGTACCGGTACTAGCCATAAGTACCAGTAGGGGTAACCGTACTACCCCGGAGCATCAGGTAGGGACGCCAGGCCTACCCCGGATGGTCAGGTACAGAGGTCGGGTCTACCCCCACTCGCCCATTGTGAACACCAGTTGTACCCGCGAGTACCAGTAGTGGTTCCGGCACTACCCCGGAGTACCAGTAGGGGTAATGCTAGTACCCCGGAGCATCAGGTAGCGATGCCAGGCCTACCCCGGAGCATCAGATAGGGATACCAGAGTGACGCCAGAAGTTCAGGTAGGGAGCGCTGGTCTTCCCCCGCACGCCCATTGTGACACCAGGTGTACATGGCAGTACCAGCAGGGGTACCGGTACTAGCCAGAACTACCAGCAGGGGTAACGGTACTCCGACGGAGCATCAGGTAGGGACGCCAGGCGTAACCGAGTGGGCCAGGTAGGCAGGGCGGGTCTACCGCCACGCGCCCATTGTGAAAGCAGTTGTACCCAAGAGTACCAGTACGGGTACCGGTACTACCCGGGGGCACCAGTAGGGGTACCGGTAATAGCCATAAGTACCAGTACGGGTAACGGTACTACCCCGGACCATCAGGTAGGGATGCCAGGCCTACCCCGGATGGTCAGGTACGGAGGTCGCGTCTACCCCCACGCGCCCATTTTGAACAGCAGTTGTACCCGCGAGTACCATTAGTGGTTACGGAACTACCCCGGAGTACCAGTAGGGGTAACGGTACTACCCCGGAGCATCAGGTAGCGATGCTAGGCCTACCCCGGAGCATCAGATAGGGATAAGAGAGTAACACCAGTTGTTCAGGTAGGGAGCGCTGGTCTTTCACCGCACGCCCATTGTGACACCAGGTGCACATGGGAGTACCAGCAGGGGTACCGGTACTAGCCAGAAGTACCAGCAGGGGTAACAGTACTACCCCGGAGCTTCAGGTAGGGTTGCCAGGCCTACCCCAGAGGGTCAGGTATGGAAGGCGGGTATACCCCCACACGCCCATTGTGACACCAGTTGTACCCGAGAGTACCAGTAGGGGTTCCGGAACTACCCCGCAGTACCAGTGGGGGTAACGGAAGTACCCCGGAGCATCAGGTAGGGATGCCAGGCCTACCCCGGAGCATCAGATAGGGATACCAGAGTGACGCCACAAGTTCAGGTAGGGAGCGCTGGTCTTTCCCCACGCGCCCATTGTGACACCAGGTGTACATGGGAGTACCAGCAGGGGTACCGGTACAAGCCAGAAGTACCAGTAGGGGTAACGGTACTGTCCCAGAACACCAGTTAGGGATGACAGGCCTACCCTGCATGGTCAGATAGGGAGGGCGGGTCTACCCCCGCGCGCCCATTATGACAAGATTTGTACCCTGGAATACCAGTAGGGGTTCCGGAACTACCCCGGAGTACCGGTGGGGGTAACGGTACTACCCCGGAGCATCAGGTAGGGACGCCAGGCCTACCCCAGATGGTCAGGTACGGAGGTCGGGTCTACCCCCACACGCCCACTGTGAACACCAGTTGTACCCGCGAGTACCAGTAGTGGTTCCGGAACTACCCCGGAGTACCAGTAGGGGTAACGCTAGTACCCCGGAGCATCAGGTAGGGATGCCAGGCCTACCCCGGAGCATTCACATAGAGATACCAGAGTGACGCCAGACGTTCAGGTAGGGAGCTCTGGTCTTTCCCCACGCACCCATTGTGACACCAGGTGTACATGGGAGTACCAGCAGGGGTACTGGTACTAGCCAGAAGTACCAGCAGGGGTAATGGTACTACCCCGGAGCATCAGGTAGGGATGCCAGGCCTACCCCAGATGGTCAAGTACGGAGGTCGGGTCTACCCCCGCGCCCCTTATTGTGAACAGCAGTTGTACCCGCGAGTACCACTAGTGGTTCCGGAACTACCCCGGAGTACCAGTAGGGGTAACGCTAGTACCCCGGAGCATCAGGTAGCGATGCCAGGCCTACCCCGGAGCATCAGATAGGAATACCAGAGTGACGCCAGAAGTTCAGGTAGGGAGCGCTGGTCTTCCCCCGCACGCCTCTTGTGACACCAGTTGTACAAGGGAGTACCAGTAGGGGTAATGCTAGTACCCCGGAGCATCGGTTAGCGATGCCAGGCCTACCCCGGAGCATCAGATACGGATAAGAGAGTAACACCAGTTGTTCAGGTAGGGAGCGCTGGTCTTTCCCCACGCGCCCATTGTGACACCAGGTGTACATGGGAGTACCAGCAGGGGTACCGGTACTAGCCAGAAGTACCAGCAGGGGCAACAGTACTACCCCGGAGCTTCAGGTAGGGTTGCCAGGCGTACCCCAGAGGGTCAGTTAAGAGGAACGGGTCTACCCCCGCGCGCACATTGTGAACACCAGGTGTACATGGGAGTACCAGCATGGGTACCGGAACTACCCCGGATTACCAGTGGGGCAACGCTAGTACCCCGGAGCAACAGGTAGGGATAACAGAGTAACACCAGAAGTTCAGGTAGGGAGCGCTGATCTTCCCCCGCACGCCCATTGTGACACCAGGTGCACATTGGAGTACCAGCAGGGGTACCGGTACTAGCCAAAAGTACCAGCAGGGGTAACAGTACTACCCCGGAGCTTCAGGTAGGGTTGCCAGGCCTACCCCAGAGGGTCAGGTATGGAAGGCGGGTATACCCCCACACGCCCATTGTGACACCAGTTGTACCCGAGAGTACCAGTAGGGGTTCCGGAACTACCCCGCAGTACCAGTGGGGGTAACGGAAGTACCCCGGAGCATCAGGTAGGGATGCCAGGCCTACCCCGGAGCATCAGATAGAGATACCAGAGTGACGCCAGAAGTTCAGGTAGGGAGCGCTGGTCTTTCCCCACGCGCCCATTGTGACACCAGGTGTACATGGGAGTACCAGCACGGGTACCGGTACAAGCCAGAAGTACCAGTAGGGGTAACGGTACTGTCCCAGAACACCAGTTAGGGATGACAGGCCTACCCTGCATGGTCAGATAGGGAGGGCGGGCCTACCCCCGCGCGCCCATAGTGACAAGATTTGTACCCTGGCATACCAGTAGGGGTTCCGGAACTACCCCGGAGTACCGGTGGGGGTAACGGTACTACCCCGGAGCTTCAGGTAGGGTTGCCAGGCCTACCCCAGAGGGTCAGGTATGGAAGGCGGGTATACCCCCACACGCCCATTGTGAACACCAGTTGTACCCGCGAGTACCAGTAGTGGTTCCGGCACTACCCCGGAGTACCAGTAGGGGTAATGCTAGTACCCCGGAGCATCAGGTAGCGATGCCAGGCCTACCCCGGAGCATCAGATAGGGATACCAGAGTGACGCCACAAGTTCAGGTAGGGAGCGCTGGTCTTCCCCCACACGCCTATTGTGACACCAGGTGTACATGGCAGTACCAGCAGGGGTACCGGTACTAGCCAGAACTACCAGCAGGGGTAACGGTACTCCGACGGAGCATCAGGTAGGGACGCCAGGCGTAACCGAGTGGGCCAGGTAGGCAGGGCGGGTCTACCCCCACGCGCCCATTGTGAAAGCAGTTGTACCCAAGAGTACCAGTACGGGTACCGGTACTACCCGGGGGCACCAGTAGGGGTACCGGTAATAGCCATAAGTACCAGTACGGGTAACGGTACTACCCCGGACCATCAGGTAGGGATGCCAGGCCTACCCCGGATGGTCAGGTACGGAGGTCGCGTCTACCCCCACGCGCCCATTTTGAACAGCAGTTGTACCCGCGAGTACCAGTAGTGGTTACGGAACTACCCCGGAGTACCAGTAGGGGTAACGGTACTACCCCGGAGCATCAGGTAGCGATGCTAGGCCTACCCCGGAGCATCAGATAGGGATAAGAGAGTAACACCAGTTGTTCAGGTAGGGAGCGCTGGTCTTCCCCGCACGCCCATTGTGACACCAGGTGCACATGGGAGTACCAGCAGGGGTACCGGTACTAGCCAGAAGTACCAGCAGGGGTAACAGTACTACCCCGGAGCTTCAGGTAGGGTTGCCAGGCCTACCCCAGAGGGTCAGGTATGGAAGGCGGGTATACCCCCACACGCCCATTGTGACACCAGTTGTACCCGAGAGTACCAGTAGGGGTTCCGGAACTACCCCGCAGTACCAGTGGGGGTAACGGAAGTACCCCGGAGCATCAGGTAGGGATGCCAGGCCTACCCCGGAGCATCAGATAGGGATACCAGAGTGACGCCACAAGTTCAGGTAGGGAGCGCTGGTCTTTCCCCACGCGCCCATTGTGACACCAGGTGTACATGGGAGTACCAGCAGGGGTACCGGTACAAGCCAGAAGTACCAGTAGGGGTAACGGTACTGTCCCAGAACACCAGTTAGGGATGACAGGCCTACCCTGCATGGTCAGATAGGGAGGGCGGGTCTACCCCCGCGCGCCCATTATGACAAGATTTGTACCCTGGAATACCAGTAGGGGTTCCGGAACTACCCCGGAGTACCGGTGGGGGTAACGGTACTACCCCGGAGCATCAGGTAGGGACGCCAGGCCTACCCCAGATGGTCAGGTACGGAGGTCGGGTCTACCCCCACACGCCCACTGTGAACACCAGTTGTACCCGCGAGTACCAGTAGTGGTTCCGGAACTACCCCGGAGTACCAGTAGGGGTAACGCTAGTACCCCGGAGCATCAGGTAGCGATGCCAGGCCTACCCCGGAGCATCACATAGAGATACCAGAGTGACGCCAGACGTTCACGGTAGGGAAGCTCTGGTCTTTCCCACCGCACCATTGTGACTCCAGGTGTACATGGGAGTACCAGCAAGGGGTACCGGTACTAGCCACAGAAGATTAACCAGCAGGGGTAACAGTACTTACCACGGAGGCTTCTAGGGTCGGTTGCCAGGCTACCCCGGAGCATCAGATACGGAGGTCGTGGGTCTACCCCCCACACGCCACATTGTGAACAGACAGTTGTACCCGCGGAGTACCAGTCGTGGTTCCGGGAACTACCCGGAGTACCAGTAGGGGTAACGCAAGTTACCCCGGAGCATCCAGGTTCGCGATTGCCAGGCCTACCCCGGAGCATTCACGATTACAGGATACGAGAGTAACACCAGAATTGTTCAGGGGTTAGGGAGCTCTGGTCTTTCCCCCGCACGCCCGCATTGTGACCACAGGTGTTACAAGGGAGTAACAGCAGGGGTACCGGTACTAGCCAAAAGTACCAGCGGGGTAACGGTACTTCCGGCGGAGCATCACGTAGGGATACGACGCGTAACCAGAGATGGCCCAGGTAGGGAGGGCCGGTCTACCCCCACGCGCCCATTGTGAAAGCAGTTGTACCCGAGAGTACCAGTACGGGTACCGGTACTACCCGGGAGTACGAGTAGGGGGTACCGGGTACTAGCCATAAGTACCAGCACGGGTAACGGTACTACCTTGGAGCATCAGGTAGGGATGCCAGGCCTAATCCGGATGGTCAGGTAAGGAGGGTGGGTCTACCCCACGCGCCCATTGTGACCACCAGTTGTACCCCGGAGTACCAGTAGTGGTTCAGGAACTACCCCGGAGTACCAGTAGGGGTAACGCTAGTACCCCGGAGCATCAGGTAGGGATAAGAGGAGTAACACCAGTTGCTCAAGTAGGGAGCGCTGGTCTTCCCCCGCAAATCCGCTTGTGACACCAGGTGTACATGGAGTATCAGCAGAGGTACCAGTACTAGCCAGGAAGTACCAGCAGTCGGTAACGGTACTCCGACATAGCATCACGTAGGGATACCAGGCGTAACTGAAGGTGCCAGGTAGGCAAGGGCGGGTCTACCCCCACGCGCCCATTGTGAAAGCAGTTGTACCCGAGAGTACCAGTACGGGTACCAGTACTACCCGGGAGTACCAGTAGGGGTACCGGTACTAGCCAGAAGTACAAGCAGGGGTAACAGTATAGCCCGGAGCTTCAGGTAGGGTTGCCAGGCGTACCAGAGGGTCAGTTAAGATGAACGGGTCTACCCCCGCGCGCACATTGTGAACACCAGGTGTACATGGGAGTACCAGCATGGGTACCGGAACCTACCCCGGATTACCAGTGGGGCAACGCTAGTACCCCGGAGCAACAGGTAGGGATAACAGAGTAACACCAGAAGTTCAGGTAGGGAGCGCTGATCTTCCCACCGCACGCCCATTGTGACACCAGGTGCACATTGGAGTACCAGCAGGGGTACCGGTACTAGCCAGAAAGTACCAGCAGGGGTAACAGTACTACCCCGGAGCTTCAGGTAGGGTTGCCAGGCCTACCCCAGAGGGTCAGGTATGGAAGGCGGGTATACCCCCACACGCCCATTGTGACACCAGTTGTACCCGAGAGTACCAGTAGGGGTTCCGGAACTACCCCGCAGTACCAGTGGGGGTAACGGAAGTACCCCGGAGCATCAGGTAGGGATGCCAGGCCTACCCCGGAGCATCAGATAGGGATACCAGAGTGACGCCACAAGTTCAGGTAGGGAGCGCTGGTCTTTCCCCACGCGCCCATTGTGACACCAGGTGTACATGGGAGTACCAGCAGGGGTACCGGTACAAGCCAGAAGTACCAGTAGGGGTAACGGTACTGTCCCAGAACACCAGTTAGGGATGACAGGCCTACCCTGCATGGTCAGATAGGGAGGGCGGGTCCTACCCCCGCGCGCCCATAGTGACAAGATTTGTACCCTGGCATACCAGTAGGGGTTCCGGAACTACCCCGGAGTACCGGTGGGGGTAACGGTACTACCCCGGAGCTTCAGGTAGGGTTGCCAGGCCTACCCCAGAGGGTCAGGTACGGAGGGCGGGTCTACCCCCACACGCCCATTGTGACACCAGGTGTACACGAGAGTACCAGTAGTGGTTCCGGAACTACCCCGGAGTACCAGTGGGGTAAAGCAAGTACCCCGGAGCATCAGGTAGGGACGCCAGGCCTACCACCGAGAATGAGATAAGGATACCAGAGTGACGCCAGAAGTTCAGGTAGGGAGCGCTGGTCTTTCCCCACGCGCCCATTGTGACACCAGGTGTACACGGGAGCACCAGTAGGGGTTCAGGAACTACCCCGGAGTACCAGTGAGGGTAACGGTAGTACCCCGGAGCATCAGGTAGGGACGCCAGGCGTAACCGGGAGGGCCAGGTAGGCAGGGCGGGTCTACCCCCACGCGCCCTTTGTGAAAGCAGTTGTACCCGAGAGTACCAGTACGGGTACCGGTACTACCCGGGGGCACCAGTAGGGGTACCGGTACTAGCCATAAGTACCAGTAGGGGTAACCGTACTACCCCGGAGCATCAGGTAGGGACGCCAGGCCTACCCCGGATGGTCAGGTACAGAGGTCGGGTCTACCCCCACTCGCCCATTGTGAACACCAGTTGTACCCGCGAGTACCAGTAGTGGTTCCGGCACTACCCCGGAGTACCAGTAGGGGTAATGCTAGTACCCCGGAGCATCAGGTAGCGATGCCAGGCCTACCCCGGAGCATCAGATAGGGATACCAGAGTGACGCCAGAAGTTCAGGTAGGGAGCGCTGGTCTTCCCCCGCACGCCCATTGTGACACCAGGTGTACATGGCAGTACCAGCAGGGGTACCGGTACTAGCCAGAACTACCAGCAGGGGTAACGGTACTCCGACGGAGCATCAGGTAGGGACGCCGAGGCGTAACCGAGTGGGCCAGGTAGGCAGGGCGGGTCTACCGCCACGCGCCCATTGTGAAAGCAGTTGTACCCGAGAGTACCAGTACGGGTACCGGTACTACCCGGGGGCACCAGTAGGGGTACCGGTACTAGCCATAAGTACCACTACGGGTAACGGTACTACCCCGGACCATCAGGTAGGGATGCCAGGCCTACCCCGGATGGTCAGGTACGGAGGTCGCGTCTACCCCCACGCGCCCATTTTGAACAGCAGTTGTACCCGCGAGTACCATTAGTGGTTACGGAACTACCCCGGAGTACCAGTAGGGGTAACGGTACTACCCCGGAGCATCAGGTAGCGATGCTAGGCCTACCCCGGAGCATCAGATAGGGATAAGAGAGTAACACCAGTTGTTCAGGTAGGGAGCGCTGGTCTTTCACCGCACGCCCATTGTGACACCAGGTGCACATGGGAGTACCAGCAGGGGTACCGGTACTAGCCAGAAGTACCAGCAGGGGTAACAGTACTACCCCGGAGCTTCAGGGTAGGGGTTGCCAGGCCTACCCAGAGGGTCAGGTATGGAAGGCGGGTATACCCCCACACGCCCCATTGTGACACCAGTTGTACCCGAGAGTACCAGTAGGGGTTCCGGACATACCCTCAGTACCAGTGGGGGTAACGGAAGTACCTCGGAGCATCAGGTAGGGATGCCAGGCCTACCCCGGAGCATCAGATAGGGATACCAGAGTGACGCCACAAGTTCAGGTAGGGAGCGCTGGTCTTTCCCCACGCGCCCATTGTGACACCAGGTGTACATGGGAGTACCAGCAGGGGTACCGGTACAAGCCAGAAGTACCAGTAGGGGTAACGGTACTGTCCCAGAACACCAGTTAGGGATGACAGGCCTACCCTGCATGGTCAGATAGGGAGGGCGGGTCTACCCCCGCGCGCCCATTATGACAAGATTTGTACCCTGGAATACCAGTAGGGGTTCCGGAACTACCCCGGAGTACCGGTGGGGGTAACGGTACTACCCCGGAGCATCAGGTAGGGACGCCAGGCCTACCCCAGATGGTCAGGTACGGAGGTCGGGTCTACCCCCACACGCCCACTGTGAACACCAGTTGTACCCGCGAGTACCAGTAGTGGTTCCGGAACTACCCCGGAGTACCAGTAGGGGTAACGCTAGTACCCGGAGCATCAGGTAGGGATGCCAGGCCTACCCCGGAGCATTCACATACGAGATACCAGAGTGACGCCAGACGTTCAGGTAGGGAGCTCTGGTCTTTCCCCACGCACCCATTGTGACACCAGGTGTACATGGGAGTACCAGCCGGGGTACTGGTACTAGCCAGAAGTACCAGCAGGGGTAATGGTACTACCCCGGAAGCATCAGGTAGGGATGCCAGGCCTACCCCAGATGGTCAAGTACGGAGGTCGGGTCTACCCCGCGCCCCTTATTGTGAACAGCAGTTTGTACCCCGCGAGTACCACTAGTGGTTCCGGAACTACCCCGGGTACCAGTAGGGGTACGACGCTAGTACCCGGAGCATCAGGTAGCGATGCCAGGCCTACCCCGGAGCATCAGATAGGAATACCAGCGTGACGCCAGAAGTTCAGGTAGGGAGCGCTGGTCTTCCCCCGCACGCCTCTGTGACACCAGTTGTACAAGGGAGTACCAGTAGGGGTAATGCTAGTACCCCGGAGCATCGGTTAGCGATGCCAGGCCTACCCGGAGCATCAGATACGGATACAGGAGTACAACCAGTTGTTAGGTAGGGAGCGCTGGTCTTTCCCCACGCGCCCATTGTGACACCAGGTGTACATGGGAGTACCAGCAGGGGTACCGGTACTAGCCAGAAGTACCAGCAGGGGCAACAGTACTACCCCGGAGCTTCAGGTAGGGTTGCCAGGCGTACCCCAGAGGGTCAGTTAAGAGGAACGGGTCTACCCCCGCGCGCACATTGTGAACACCAGGTGTACATGGGGAGTACCAGCATGGGTACCGGAACTACCCCGGATTACCAGTGGGGCAACGCTAGTACCCCGGAGCATCAGGTAGGGATAACAGAGTAACACCAGAAGTTCAGGTAGGGAGCGCTGATCTTCCCCCGCACGCCCATTGTGACACCAGGTGCACATTGGAGTACCAGCAGGGGTACCGGTACTAGCCAAAAGTACCAGCAGGGGTAACAGTACTACCCCGGAGCTTCAGGTAGGGTTGCCAGGCCTACCCCAGAGGGTCAGGTATGGAAGGCGGGTATACCCCCACACGCCCATTGTGACACCAGTTGTACCCGAGAGTACCAGTAGGGGTTCCGGAACTACCCCCGCAGTACCAGTGGGGGTAACGGAAGTACCCCGGAGCATCAGGTAGGGATGCCAGGCCTACCCCGGAGCATCAGATAGGAGATACCAGAGTGACGCCAGAAAGTTCAGGTAGGAGCGCTGGTCTTCCCCACGCGCCCATTGTGACACCAGGTGTACATGGGAGTACCAGCACGGGTACCGGTACAAGCCAGAAGTACCAGTAGGGGTAACGGTACTGTCCCAGAACACCAGTTAGGGATGACAGGCCTACCCTGCATGGTCAGATATGGAGAGGGCGGCGGGCCTACCCCCCGCGCGCCCATAGTGGAGCGAAGATTTTGTCGCCTTGGCATACCAGTAGGGGTTCCGGGACTACCGCTCAGATGTATACTTGCTGCGGGTGGGGTAACGGTACTAACCCACCCGGCGGAGCGCTTCAGGTAGGGTTCCAGGCGCTACGCGCCTAGAGGGCGAGGTATGGAAGGCGGGTATAATACCCCCACAATCGCGCCATTTTGAACACCAGTTGTACCCCCGGCGCTAGTACCAGTAGTGGTTTCCCGGCACTACCCCGGAGTACCAGTTAGGGGTTAATGCTAGTACCGGCACCGGAGCATCGGTAGCGATGCGTAGGGGCCCTACCCCTGGGCAATCAGATAGGGTATTACGCAGAGTGACCGCCACAATTCAGGGTAGGGAGCGCTGTCTTCCCCACCCAACGGGGGCCTATTGTTAGCAACGCAGGTGTACATGGCAGTACCAGGGCAGGGGTAGTCTCGGTAGCTAGCGCAGAAGCTACGCAGCACGGGGTAACCGGTACTCTTTGCTTCCCGTACGGAGCATCAGGTAAGGGACTCGCAGGCGTAACCGAGTTGGGCTGAGGTAGGTCATTGCGTTGGTCTTACCCCACGCTCGCCGTGCACGGCATTGGGTGAAGTCAGTTGTAGGGCCCAAGGTACCATTAGTACGGGTACGCGTCGGTACTACCCGGGGGGCAAACCAGTAGG
>NW_024470365.1:0-15603 GCF_900496995.4 Aquila chrysaetos chrysaetos | reverse complement strand
TATAGCGGTGCCGGTAGTACCCCGGGTTACCGAGGGGTTGTTGGGGTAGTTTGGGGGGTCTACCGGGCTACCCCGAAGTACAAGTCAGGGTACCGGTGCTACCCCGGAGGATCGGGTGTGGGATGCCAGGCCTACCCCAGAGCATCACTAAGGGGTACCGGGACTACCCGGAGGGTCAGGTAGGGAGGAGGGTTCTACCCCGGTGCACCCCGTAGGGACAGCAGGTGTGCCCCGGAGTACCGTAGGGGTACCGGTGCTACCCCGGAGTACCAGTACGGGGTACTGTGCTACCCGGAGTACCGGGGGTGGGGGTGGGGGTGGGGCGGTGGTAACGGTGCTACCCCGGAGTACCAGTAGCGGTACAGGTAGTACCCCGGAGCACAATAAGGGGTAAAGTTCTACCGAGTACCAGTAGCGGTGCCGGTAGTACCCGGGGGTACCAAGGGGTTGGTGGGGTAGTTGGGGGGTGCTACCGGTGCTACCCCGATACCAGTAAGGGGTACCGGTGCACCCCCGGAGATCGGGTTTTGGGATGCCAGGCCTACCCCGGAGCATCAGGTAGGGGTACCGGGCGTACCCCGGAGGGTCAGGTAGGGAGGACGGGTCTACCCCCGAGCTCCCGTAAGGACAGCAGGTGTGCCCCGGAGTACCGGTAGGGTAACCGGTACTACCTAGAGTACCAGTAAGGGATACTGGTACGACCCGGAGTACCACTAAGGGGCCGGTACTACCCCGAGTACCAGGCGGGGTGGGGTGGGGTGGTAGTGGGGAGGTAGTGGTGGAGTGTGTGAGGGGGTGGTTTATCGTTACTACCGCGGAGCACCACTAGCGTACCAGTACTACCCCGGAGTACCGGTGGGGGTACCGGTAGTATGCCGGAGGATCAGGTATGGGGATCCAGGCCTACCCCGGAGGGTCAGGTAGGGAGACTGGTCTACCCCGCGCACCCGTAGGGACAGCAGGTGTGCCCCGGAGTACCGGTAGGGGTACCGGTGCTACCCCAGAGTACCAGTAAGGGGTACCGGTGCTACCCCGGAGGACCGGGGGTGAGGTTGGGGGATGGGGCGGTGGTAACGGTGCTACCCCGAGTAACCAGTAGCGGTACCGGTAGTTACCCACCGGAGCACCAGTAAGGGGTACCGGTGCTACCCAGGAGGATCGGGTGTGGGATGCCAGGCCTACCCCGGAGTACCAGTAAGGGGTAACGGTGCTACCCCGGAGCACTAGTAGCGGTGCCGGTAGTAACCCCGGGTTACCGAGGGGTTGGTGGGGTAGTTGGGGGGGTTCTACCGGTGCTACCCCCGAAGGTACAAGTCAGGGGTACCGGTGCTACCCCGGAGGATCGGGTGTGGGATGCCAGGCCTACCCCAGAGCATCACTAAGGGGTACCGGGACTACCCCGGAGGGTTCAGGTAGGGAGGAGGGTTCTACCCCGGTGCCACCCGTAGGGACAGCAGGTGTGCCCCGGAGTACCGGTAGGGGTACCGGTGCTACCCGGAGTACCAGTACGGGGGTAACTGTGCTACCCCGGAGTACCGGGGGTGGGGGTGGGGGTGGGGCGGTGGTAACGGTGCTACCCCGGAGTACCAGTAGCGGTACCGGTAGTACCCCCGGAGCACTCAGTAAGGGGTAACGTGTGCTACCCCGGAGCACTAGTAGCGGTGCCGGTAGTACCCGGGAGTACCAAGGGGTTGGTGGGGTAGTTGGGGGGTGCTACCGGTGCTATCCCGAAGTACCAGTATGGGGTACCGGTGCTACCCCGGAGGATCGGGTGGTGGGATGCCAGGCCTACCCCGGAGCATCAGGTAGGGGTACCGGGCGTACCCGGAGGGTCAGGTAGGGAGGACGGGTCTACCCCGAGCTCCCGTAAGGACAGCAGGTGTGCCCCGGAGTACCGGTAGGGGGTACCGGTACTACCTAGGAGTACCAGTAAGGGATACTGGTACGACCCCGGAGTACCACTAAGGGGTACCGGTACTACCCCTGAAGTACCAGGCGGGGGTGGGGTGGGGTGTGTGGTGGGGAGGTGGGGGTGTAGTGTGTGAGGGTGGGTGGTTTATCGTTACTACCCGCGGAGCACCACTAGCGGTACCAGTACTACCCCCGGAGTACCGGTGGGGTACCGGTACTACGCCGGAGGATCAGGTATGGGATGCCAGGCCTACCCCGGAGGGTCAGGTAGGGAGGACTGGTCTACCCCCGCGCACCCGTAGGGACAGCAGGTGTGCCCCGGAGTACCGGTAGGGGTACCGGTGCTACCCCGGAGTAACGGGGGGCTGGGATGGGGCGGTGGTACCGGTGCTACCCCGGAGTACCAGTAGCGGTACCGGTAGTACCCCGGAGCACCAGTAAGGGGTACCGGTGCTACCCAGGAGGATCGGGTGTGGGATGCCAGGCCTATCCCGGGAGTACCAGTAAGGGGTAACGGTGCTACCACCCGGAGTACCGGGGGTATTACTAGTACTACCCCCGAGTACCGGGGGGGTGGTGGGGTAGTGGGGGGGTGGTACTGGTGCTACCCCAGAGTACCGGGGGGGTGGGGGTGGTTTATCGTTACTAGCCCGGAGTAACAGTAGCGTTAACGGTAGTACCCCGGAGTACCGAGGGGTTGGTGGGGTAGTTGGGGGGTGCTACCGGTGCTATCCCGAAGATCCCAGTAAGGGGTACCTGGTTCTACCCCGGAGGATCGGGTGTGGGATGCCAGGCCTACCCCGGAGCATCAGGTAGGGGTACCGGTCCTACCCCGGAGGGTCAGGTAGGGAGGGCGGGTCTAACCCCGAGCGCCAGTAGGGACGGCAGCTGGTACCCCGGAGTACCGGTGGGGGGTACCAGTGCCACCGCGGTCGTACCGGTGGGGGTACCAGGCGTACCCCGGAGGGTCATGTAGGGAGGACGGGTCTACCCCCGAGCTCCCGTAAGGACAGCAGGTGTGCCCCGGAGTACCGGTAGGGGTACCGGTACTACCTAGGAGTACCAGTAAGGGATACTGGTACGACCCCGGAGTACCACTAAGGGGTACCGGTACCACCCCCGGAGTACCAGGCGGGGGTGGGGTGGGGTGTGTGGTGGGGAGGGTGGGGGTGTAGTGTGTGAGGGGGTGGTTTATCGTTACTACCGCGGAGCACCACTAGCGGTACCAGTACTACCCGGAGTACCGTGGGGGTACCGGTACTACGCCGGAGGATCAGGTATGGGATGCCAGGCCTACCCCGGAGGGTCAGGTAGGGAGGACTGGGTCTACCCCCGCGCACCCGTAGGGACAGCAGGTGTGCCCCGGAGTACCGGTAGGGGTACCGTTGCTACCCCGGAGTAACGGGGGCGGGGATGGGGTGGTGGTACCGGTGCTACCCCGGAGTACCAGTAAGGGGTACCGGTGCTACCCCGGAGTACCGGGGGTGGGGGTGGGGGTGGGGGGTGGGGCGGTGGTAACGGTGCTACCACCCCGAGAGTACCAGTAGCGGTACCGGTAGTACCCCGTAGCACCAGTAAGGGGTACCGGTGCTACCCCAGGAGGATCGGGTGTGGGATGCCAGGCCTACCCCGAGAGTACCAGTAAGGGGTAACGGTGCTACCCCGGATCACTAGTAGCGGTGCCGGTAGTACCCCGGAGTACCGAGGGGTTAGTGGGGTAGTTGGGGGGTGCTACCGGTGCTACCCCGGAGTACCAGTAAAGGGTACCGGTGCTAACCCCCGGAGGATCGGGTGTGGGATTGCCAGGCCTACCCCAGAGCATCAGGTAGGAGTACCGGACCTACCCCGGAGGGTCAGGTAGGGGAGGACGGGTCTACCCCCGAGCTCCCGTAAGGACAGCAGGTGTGCCCCGGAGTACCGGTAGGGGTACCGGTACTACCTAGGAGTACCAGTAAGGGATACTGGTACGACCCCGGAGTACCACTAAGGGGTACCGGTACCACCCCGGAGTACCAGGCGGGGGTGGGGTGGGGTGTGGTGGTGGGGAGGGGTGGTGGTGTAGTGTGTGAGGGGGGTGGTTTATCGTTACTACCGCGGAGCACCACTAGCGGTACCAGTACTACCCCGGAGTACCGGTGGGGGGTACCGGTACTACGCCGGAGGATCAGGTATGGGATGCCAGGCCCTTACCCCGGAGGGTCAGGTAGGGAGGACTGGTCCTACCCCCGCGCACCCGTAGGACAGCAGGTGTGCCCCGGAGTACCGGTAGGGGTACCGCTGCTACCCCCCGGAGTAACTGTGGGGCGGTCCATTGCGTGGTGGTACCGGTTGCTACCCCGGATTACCAGTAAGGGGTACCGGGTGCTTACCCAGGAGGATCGGTGTGTTGGGATGCCAGGCCTATCCCGGAGCACCAGTAAAGGGGTAACGGTGCTACCCCGGAGTACCGGGGGTGGTACTAGTACTTACCCCCGAGTACCGGGGGGGGTGGTGGGGTAGTGGGGGGGGTGGTACTGGTGCTACCACCACCCAGAGTACCGGGGGGGTGGGCGTGGGTTTATCGTTACTAGCCCGGAGTACAGTAGCATTAACGGTAGTACCCCGGAGTACCGGGGGTTGGTGGGGTAGTTGGGGGGTGCTACCGGTGCAACCCCGAAGTCCCAGTAAGGGGGTACCGGTGCTACCCGGAGGATCGGGTGTGGGGATGCCAGGCCTACCCCGGAGCATCAGGTAGGGGTACCGGTCCCTACCCCGGAGGGTCAGGTAGGGAGGGGCGGGTCTAACCCCGAGCGCCAGTAGGGACGGCAGCTGTACCCCGGAGTACCGGTGGGGGTACCAGTGCCACCGCGGCGTACCGGTGGGGGTACCAGGCGTACCCCGGAGGGGTCATGTAGGGAGGACGGGTCTACCCCCGAGCACCCGTAAGGACAGCAGGTGTGCCCCGGAGTACCGGTAGGGGTACCGGTACTACCTAGGAGTACCAGTAAGGGATACTGGTACGACCCCGGAGTACCACTAAGGGTACCGGTACTACCCCGGATTACCAGGCGGGGGTGGGGTGGGGTGTGTGGGTGGGGAGGTGTGGGGTGTAGTGTGTGAGGGGGTGGTTTTATCGTTACTACCCGCGGAGCACCACTAGCGGTACCAGTACTACCCCGGAGTACCGGTGGGGGTACCGGTACTACGCCGGAGGATCAGGTATGGGATGCCAGGCCTACCCCGGAGGGGTCAGGTAGGGAGGACTGGTCTACCCCCGCGCACCCGTAGGGGACAGCAGGTGTGCCCCGGAGTACCGGTAGGGGTACCGGTGCTACCACCCCGGAGTACCAGTAAGGGGTACCGGTGCTACCCCGGAGGACCGGGGGTGGGGGTGGGGGGTGGGGCGGTGGTAACGGTGGCTACCCGGAGTACCGTAGTGGTACCGTAGTACCCCGGAGCACCAGTAAAGGGGTACCGGTGCTACCCAGGAGGATCGGGTGTGGGATGCCAGGCCTACCCCGAGTACCAGTAAGGGGTAAAGGTGCTACCCCGAAGTACCAGTAAGGGGTACCGGTGCTACCCCGGAGGATCGGGTGTGGGATGCCAGGCCTACCCCGGAGCATCAGGTAGGGGTACCGGTCCTACCCCGGAGGGTCAGGTAGTGAGGGGCGGGTCTAACCCGAGCGCCAGTAGGGACGGCAGCTGTACCCCGGAGTACCGTGGGTGTACCAGTGGCCACCGCGGCGTACCGGTGGGGGTACCAGGCGTAACCCGGAGGGTCATGTAGGGATGACGGGTCTACCCCCGAGCCCCGTAGGGACAGCAGGTGTGCCCTGGAGTACCGGTAGGGGTACCGGTGCTACCCAGGAGTACCGGGGGTGGGCGTGGGGGTGGGGGGTGGGGCGGTGGTAACGGTGCTACCCCGGAGTACCAGTAGCAGTACCGGTAGTACCCACCGGAGCACCAGTAAGGGGGTAACCGGTTCTACCCCCGGTGATCGGGTGTGGGATGCCAGGCCTACCCCGGAGTACCAGTAAGGGGTAACGTGCTACCCCCGGAGCACTAGTAGCGGTGCCTGGTAGTACCCCAGAGTTACCCGAGGGGGTTTTGGGGTAGTTGGGGGGTGCTACCGTGCTACCCCGAAGTACAAGTAAGGGGTACCGGTGCTACCCCGGAGGATCGGGTGTGGGATGCCAGGCCTACCCCGGAGCATCAGGTAGGGGTACCGTCCTATCCCGGAGGGTCAGGTAGGGAGGACGGGTCTAACCCCGAGCGCCAGTAGGGACGGGCAGCTGTACCCCAGGTGTACCGGTGCGGGTACCAGTGCCACCCCGGAGTACCGGTAGGGGCACCGGTACTACCTAGGATGACCAGTAAGGGGTACCGGTACTACCCCCGGAGTACCAGGCGGGGGTGGGGTGGGGTGTGTGGTGGGGAGGTGGTGGTGGAGTGTGTGATGGGGGTGGTTTATCGTTACTACCACGCGGAGCACCACCTAGCGGTAACCAGTACTACCCCGGAGTACCGGTGGGGGTACCGGTAGTACGCCGGAGGATCAGGTATGGGATGCCAGGCCTACCCCGGAGGTCAGGTAGGGAGGACTGGTCTACCCCCGCGCACCCGTAGGGACAGCAGGTGTGCCCCGGAAGTACCGGTAGGGGTACCGGTGCTACCCCGGAGTAACGGGGGGCTGGGATGGGGTGGTGGTACCGGTGCTAACCCCGGAGTACCAGTAGCGGTACCGGTAGTACCCCCGGAGCACCAGTAAGGGGGTACCGGTGCTACCCAGGAGGATCGGGTGTGGGATGCCAGGGCCTACCCCGGAGTACCAGTAAGGGGTAACGGTGCTACCCCGGAGTACCGGGGGTGGTACTAGTACTACCCCCGAGTACCGGGGGGGGTGGTGGGGTAGTGGGGGGTGGTACTGGTGCTACCCCAGAGTACCGGGGGGGTGGGGGTGGTTTATCGTTACTAGCCCGGAGTATACCAGTAGCGGTAACGGTAGTACCCCGGAGTACCGAGGGGTTGGTGGGGTAGTTGGGGGGTGCTACCGGTGGCTATCCCGAAGTCCCAGTAAGGGGTACCGGTGCTACACCCCGGAGGATCGGGTGTGGGATGCCAGGCCTACCCCCGAGCATCAGGTAGGGGTACCGGTCCTACCCCGGAGGGTCAGGTAGTGAGGGCGGGGTCTAACCCGAGCGCCAGTAGGGACGGGCAGCTGTACCCCGGAGGTACCGGTGGGGGTACCAGTGCCAACCGTCGGCGTACCGGATTGGGGGTACCAGGCGTACCCCGGAGGGTCATGTAGGGAGGACGGGTCTACCCCCGAGCACCCGTAAGGACAGCAGGTGTGCCCCGGAGTACCGGTAGGGGTACCGGTACTACCTAGGAGTACCAGTAAGGGATACTGGTACGACCCCGGAGTACCACTAAGGGGTACCGGTACTACCCCGGAGTACCAGGCGGGGGTGGGGTGGGGTGTGTTGGTGGGGAGGTGGGGGTGGAGTGTGTGAGGGGGGTGGTTTATCGTTACTACCGCGGAGCACCACTAGCGGTACCAGTACTACCCCGGAGTACCGGTGGGGGTACCGGTACTTACGTCCGGAGGATCAGGTATTGGGATGCCAGGCCTACCCCGGAGGGTCAGGTAGGGAGGACTGGTCTACCCCCGCGCACCCGTAGGGACAGCAGGTGTGCCCCGGAGTACCGGTAGGGGTACCGGTGCTACCCCGGAGTAACGGGGGGCTGGGATGGGGTGGTGGTACCGGTGGTACCACCCGGAGTACCAGTAAGGGGTACCGGTGCTACCCCGGAGGACCGGGGGTGGGGGTGGGGGTGGGGGGTGGGGCGGTGGTAACGGTGCTACCCCGGAGTACCAGTAGCGGTACCGGTAGTACCCCGGAGCACCAGTAAGGGGTACCGGTGCTACCCAGGAGGATCGGGTGTGGGATGCCAGGCCTACCCCGGAGTACCAGTAAGGGGTAACGGTGCTACCCCGGAGCACTAGTAGCGGTGCCGGTAGTACCCCGGAGTACCGAGGGGTTGGTGGGGTAGTTGGGGGGGTGCTACCGGTTGCTACCCCGAAGTACCAGTAAGGGGTACCGGTGCTACCCCGGAGGATCGGGTGTGGGATGCCAGGCCTACCCCGGAGCATCAGGTAGGGGTACCGGGCCTACCCCGGAGGGTCAGGTAGGGAGGACGGGTCTACCCCCGAGCTCCCGTAAGGACAGCAGGTGTGCCCCGGAGTACCGGTAGGGGGTACCGGTACTACCTAGGAGTACCAGTAAGGGATACTGGTACGACCCCGGAGTACCACTAAGGGGTACCGGTACTACCCCGGAGTACCAGGCGGGGGTGGGGTGGGGTGTGTGGTGGGGAGGTGGTGGTGTAGTGTGTGAGGGGGGTGGTTTATTCGTTACTACCGCGGAGCACCACTAGCGGTACCAGTACTACCCCGGAGTACCGGTGGGGGGTACCGGTACTACGCCGGAAGATCAGGTATGGGATGCCAGGACTACCCCCGGAGGGTCAGGTAGGGAGGACTGGTCTACCCCCGCGCACCCGTAGGGACAGCAGGTGTGCCCCGGAGTACCGGTAGGGGTACCGGTGCTACCACCCCGGAGTAACGGGGGGCTGGGATGGGGTGGTGTACCGGGTGGTACCCCGGAGTACCAGTAAGGGGTAACGGTGCTACCCCGGAGCACTAGTAGCGGTGCCGGTAGTACCCCGGAGTACCGAGGGGTTTGTGGGGTAGTTGGGGGGGTGCTACCGGTGCTACCCCGGAGTACAAGTAAGGGGTACCGGTGCTACCCCGGAGGATCGGGTGTGGGATGCCAGGCCTACCCCGGAGCATCAGGTAGGGGTACCGGGCCTACCCCGGAGGGTCAGGTAGGGAGGACGGGTCTACCCCCGAGCTCGCCCGTAAGGACAGCAGGTGTGCCCGCGGAGTACCGGTAGGGGGTACCGGTACTACCTAGGAGTACCAGTAAGGGATACTGGTAGCGACCCCGGAGTACCACTAAGGGGTACCGGTACTACCCCGGAGTACCAGGCGGGGGTGGGGTGGGTGGTGTGTGGTGGGAGGTGGGGGTGTAGTGTGGTGAGGGGGTGGTTTATCGTTACCTAACCGCGGAGCACCACTAGCGGTACCAGTACTACCCCGGAGTAACCGGTGGGGGTACCAGGCTACTAGCCGGAGGATCAAGGTATGGGATGCCAGGCCTACCCCGGAGGGTCAAGGTAGGGAGGACTGGTCTAACCCCGCGCACCCGTAGGGACAGGAGGTGTGCCCTGGAGTAACCGGTAGGGGTACCGGTGCTACCAGGAGTACCGGGGGTGGGCGTGGGGGTGGGGGGTGGGGCGGTGGTAACGGTGCTACCCCGGAGTACCAGTAGCAGTACCGGTAGTACCCCGGAGCACCAGTAAGGGGTACCGGTTCTACCCCGGTGGATCGGGTGTGGGATGCCAGGCCTACCCCGGAGTACCAGTAAGGGGTAACGGTGCTACCCGGAGCACTAGTAGCGGTGCCGGTAGTACCACCCCGAGTACCGAGGGTTTGGGGTAGTTGGGGGTGCTACCGGTGCTACCCCGAAGTACAAGTAAGGGGTACCGGTGCTACCCCGGAGGATCGGGTGTGGGATGCCAGGCCTACCCCGGAGCATCAGGTAGGGGTACCGGTCCTATCCCGGAGGTCAGGTAGGAGGACGGGTCTAACCCCGAGCGCCAGTAGGGACGGCAGCTGTACCCCGGTGTACCGGTGAGGGTACCAGTGCCACCCCGGAGTACCGGTAGGGCACCGGTACTACCTAGGATGACCAGTAAAGGGGTACCGGTACTACCCCGGAGTACCAGGCGGGGTGGGGTGGGGTGTGTGGTGGGGAGGTGGTGGTGGAGTGTGTGAGGGGGTGGTTTATCGTTACTACCGCGGAGCAACCACTAGCTGTACCAGTACTACCCCCGGAGTACCGTTGGGGGGGTACCGGTACTTACGCCGGAGGATCAGGTATGGATGCCAGGCCTACCCCGGAGGGTCCAGGTAGGGAGGACTGGTCTACCCCGCGCACCCGTAGGGACAGCAGGTGTGCCCCGGAGTACCGGTTAGGTGGTACCGGTGCTACCCCGGAAGGAGTAACGGGGGGGCTGGATGGGGGTGGTTGGTACCGGTGCCTACCCCGGAGTACCAGTAGCGGTCCCGGTAGTACCCCGGAGCACCAGTAAGGGGTACCGGGTGCTACCAGAGGATCGGGTGTGGGATTCCAGGCCTACCCCGGAGTACCAGTAAGGGGTACGGTGCTACCCCGGAGTACCGGGGGGTGGTACTAGTACTACCCCGAGTACCGGGGGGGTGGTGGGGTAGTGGGGGGGTGGTACTGGTGCTACCCCCAGAGTACCGGGGGGGTGGGGGGGTGGTTTATCGTTACTAGCCGGAGTACCAGTAGCGGTAACGGTAGTACCCCGGAGTACCGAGGGGTTGGTGGGGTAGTTGGGGGTGGCTACCGGTGCTATCCCGAAGTCCCAGTAAGGGGTACCGGTGCTACCCCGGAGGATCGGGTGTGGGATGCCAGGCCTACCCCCGAGCATCAGGTAGGGGTAACGGTCTACCCCGGAGGGTCAGGTAGTGAGGGCGGGTCTAACCCCGCGCGCCAGTAGGGACGGCAGCTGTACCCCGGAGTAGTACCGGTGGGGGTACCAGTGCCACCCGCGGCGTACCGGTGGGGGTACCAGGCGTACCCCGGAGGGTCATGTAGGGAGGACGGGTCTACCCCCGAGCACCCGTAAGGACAGCAGGTTGGCCCCGGAGTACCGGTAGGGGTACCGGTACTAACCTAGGAGTACCAGTAAGGGATACTGGTACGACCCCGGAGTACCACTAAGGTGTACAGGTACTACCCCGGATTACCAGGCGGGGGTGGGGTGGGGTGGTGTGGTGGGGAGGTGGGGGTGTAGTGTGTGAGGGGGGTGGGTTATCGTTACTACCGGCGGAGCACCACTAGTGTACCAGTACTACCCCGGAGTACCGGTGGGGGTACCGGTACTACGCCGGAGGATCAGGTATGGGATGCCAGGCCGACCCCGGAGGGGTCAGGTAGGGAGGACTGTCTACCCCCGCGCACCCGTAGGGACAGCAGTGTGGCCCCGGAGTACCGTAGGGGTACCGGTGCTAACCCCGGAGTAACGGGGGGCTGGGATGGGGTGGGTGGTACCGGTGGTACCCCCCGGAGTACCAGTAAGGGGTACCGGTGCTACCCCGGAGGATCGGGGTTTGTACTATTACTACCCACGAGTACCCGGGGGGGTGGTGGGGTAGTGGGGGGGTGGTACTGGTGCTACTTCCAGAGTACCGGGGGGGGTGGGGGATGGGGGACTGGGGGTGGTTTTATCGTTACTAGCCCGGAGTACCAGTAGCGGTAAGGTAGTACCCCGGAGTACCGAGGGGTTGGTGGGGTAGTTGGGGGGTGCTACCGGTGCTACCCCCGAAGTCCCAGTAAGGGGTACCGGTGCTACCCCGGAGGATCGGGTGTGGGATGCCGGCCTACCCCGGAGCATCAGGTAGGGGTACCGGTCCTACCCCGGAGGGTCAGGTAGGGAGGGCGGGTCTAACCCCGAGCGCCAGTAGGGATGGCAGCTGTACCCGGTGTACCGGTGGGGTACAGAGCCACACGGAGTACCGGTAGGGGCACCGGTACTACCTAGGAGCACAAGTAAAGGGGTACCGGTACGACCCCGGAGTACCGGACGGGGGTGGGGTGGGGTGTGGGAGGGTGGTGTATCACTACTACCTCGGAGCACCACTACCGGTACTGGTACTACCCCGGAGTACCACTGGGGGCAACGGTACTACGCCGGAGGATCAGGTATGGGATGCCAGGCCTACCCCGGAGGGTCAGGTAGGGAGGACTGGTATACCTCGGGGCACCCGTAGGGACAGCAGGTGTGCCCCGGAGTACCGGTAGGGGTACCGGTACTACCTAGGAGTACCAGTAAGGGATACTGGTACGACCCCGGAGTACCAGTAAGGGGTACCGGTACTACCCCGGAGTACCAGGCGGGGGTGGGGTGGGTGTGTAGTGGGGAGGTGGTGGTGGAGTGTGTGAGGGGGTGGTTTATCGTTACTACCGCGGAGCACCACTAGCAGTACCAGTACTACCCCGGAGTACCGGTGGGGGTACCGGTAGTATGCCGGAGGATCAGGTATGGGATGCCAGGCCTACCCCGGAGGGTCAGGTAGGGAGGACTGGTCTACCCCGGCGCACCCGTAGGGACAGCAGGTGTGCCCCGGAGTACCGGTAGGGGTACCGGTGCTACCCCAGAGTACCAGTAAGGGGTACCGGTGCTACCCCGGAGGACCGGGGGTGAGGTTGGGGGATGGGGCGGTGGTAACGGTGCTACCCCGGAGTACCAGTAGCGGTACCGGTAGTACCCCGGAGCACCTAAGGGGTACCGGTGCTACCCAGGAGGATCGGGTGTGGGATGCCAGGCCTACCCCGGAGTACCAGTAAGGGGTAACGGTGCTACCCCGGAGCACTAGTAGCGGTGCCGGTAGTACCCCGGGTTACCGAGGGGTTGGTGGGGTAGTTGGGGGGTGCTACCGGTGCTACCCCGAAGTACAAGTCAGGGGTACCGGTGCTACCCCGGAGGATCGGGTGTGGGATGCCAGGCCTACCCCGAGCATCACTAAGGGGTACCGGGACTACCCCGGAGGGTCAGGTAGGGAGGAGGGTTCTACCCCGGTGCACCCGTAGGGACAGCAGGTGTGCCCCGGAGTACCGGTAGGGGTACCGGTGCTACCCCGGAGTACCAGTACGGGGTACCTGTGCTACCCCGGAGTACCGGGGTGGGGGTGGGGGGTGGGGCGGTGGTAACGGTGCTACCCCGGAGTACCAGTAGCGGTACGGTAGTACCCCGGAGCACCAGTAAGGGGTAAGTGCTAGCCCCCGGGACAGTAGCGGTGCCGGTAGTACCCGGGGGTACCAAGGGTTGGTGGGGTAGTTGGGGGGTGCTACCGGTGCTATCCCGAAGTACCAGTAGGGGTACCGGTTCTACCCCGGGAGGATCGGGTGTGGGATGCCAGGCCTACCCCGGAGCATCAGGTAGGGGTACCGGGCGTACCCCGGAGGGTCAGGTAGGGAGGACGGGTCTACCCCCGAGCCCGTAAGGACAGCAGGTGTGCCCCGGAGTACCGGTAGGGGTACCGGTACTACCTAGGAGTACCAGTAAGGGATACTGGTACGACCCCGGAGTACCACTAAGGGGTACCGGTACTACCCCGGAGTACCAGGCGGGGTGGGGTGGGGTGTGTGGTGGGGAGGTGGGGGTGGTGTGTGTGAGGGGGGTGGTTTATCGTTACTACCGCGGAGCACCACTAGCGGTACCAGTACTACCCCGGAGTACCGGTGGGGGTACCGGTACTACGCCGGAGGATCAGGTATGGGATGCCAGGCCTACCCCGGAGGGTCAGGTAGGGAGGACTGGTCTACCCCCGCGCACCCGTAGGGACAGCAGGTGTGCCCCGGAGTACCGGTAGGGTACCGGTGCTACCCCGGTTGTAACGGGGGGGGGAGGGGTGGTGGTACCGGTGCTACCCCGGAGTACCAGTAAGGGGTACCGGTGCTACCCCGAGTACCGGGGGGGGGGGGGGTGGGGGGTGGGCGGTGGTAACGGTGCTACCCCGGAGTACCAGTAGCGGTACCGGTAGTACCCCGTAGCACCAGTAAGGGGTACCGGTGCTACCCAGGAGGATCGGGTGTGGGATGCCAGGCCTACCCCGGAGTACCAGTAAGGGGTAACGGTGCTACCCCGGAGCACTAGTAGCGGTGCCGGTAGTACCCCGGAGTACCGAGGGTTAGTGGGGTAGTTGGGGGGTGCTACCGGTGCTACCCGGAGTACCAGTAAAGGGTACCGGTGCTACCCCGGAGGATCGGGTGTGGGATGCCAGGCCTACCCCAGAGCATCAGGTAGGAGTACCGGACCTACCCCGGAGGGTCAGGTAGGGAGGACGGGTCTACCCCCGAGCTCCCGTAAGGACAGCAGGTGTGCCCCGGAGTACCGGTAGGGTACCGGTACTACCTAGGAGTACCAGTAAGGGATACTGGTACGACCCCGGAGTACCACTAAGGGGTACCGGTACCACCCCGGAGTACCAGGCGGGGGTGGGGTGGGGTGTGTGGGGGGAGGTGGTGGTGTAGTGTGTGAGGGGGTGGTTTATCGTTACTACCCGGAGCACCACTAGCGGTACCAGTACTACCCCGGAGTACCGGTGGGGGTACCGGTACTACGCCGGAGGATCAGGTATGGGATGCCAGGCCTACCCGGAGGGTCAGGTAGGGAGGACTGGTCTACCCCCGCGCACCCGTAGGGACAGCAGGTGTGCCCGAGTACCGGTAGGGGTACCGCTGCTACCCCGGAGTAACTGGGGGCGGTCATGGCGGTGGTACCGGTGCTACCCCGGAGTACCAGTAAGGGGTACCGGTGCTACCCAGGAGGATCGGTGTGTGGGATGCCAGGCCTATCCCGGAGCACCAGTAAGGGGTAACGGTGCTACCCCGGAGTACCGGGGGTGGTACTAGTACTACCCCCGAGTACCGGGGGGGTGGTGGGGTAGTGGGGGGGGTGGTACTGGTGCTACCCAGGTACGGGGGGGTGGGCGTGGTTTATCGTTACTAGCCGAGTACCAGTAGCATTAACGGTAGTACCCCGGAGTACGAGGGGTTGGGGGGTAGTTGGGGGGTGCTACCGGTGCAACCCGAAGTCCCAGTAAGGGGTACCGGTGCTACCCCGGAGGATCGGGTGTGGGATGCCAGGCCTACCCCGGAGCATCAGTAGGGGTACCGGTCCTACCCGGAGGGTCAGGTAGGGAGGGCGGGTTAACCCCGAGCGCCAGTAGGGACGGCAGCTGTACCCCGGAGTACCGGTGGGGGTACCAGTGCCACCGCGGCGTACCGGTGGGGGTACCAGGCGTACCCGGAGGGTCATGTAGGGAGGACGGGTCTACCCCCGAGCACCCGTAAGGACAGCAGGTGTGCCCCGGAGTACCGGTAGGGGTACCGGTACTACCTAGGAGTACCAGTAAGGGATACTGGTACGACCCCGGAGTACCACTAAGGGGTACCGGTTACCACCCGGAGTACCAGGCGGGGTGGGGTGGGGTGTGTGGTGGGGAGGTGGTGGTGTAGTGTGTGAGGGGGTGGTTTATCGTTACTACCCGGGAGCACCACTAGCGGTACCAGTACTACCCCGGGTACCGGTGGGGGTACCGGTACTACGCCGGAGGATCAGGTATGGGATGCCAGGCCTACCCCGGAGGGTCAGGTAGGGAGGACTGGTCTACCCCCGCGCACCCGTAGGGACAGCAGGTGTGCCCCGGAGTACCGGTAGGGGTAACGCTGCTACCGGGAGTAACGGGGGGCGGTCATGGTTGTGGGGTACCGGTGCTACCCCGGAGTACCAGTAAGGGTCCGGTGCTACCCAGGAGGATCGGGTGGGATGCCAGGCCTACCCCGGAGTACCAGTAAGGGTACGTGTTTACCCGGAGCACTAGTAGCGGTTGCCGGTAGTACCCCGGGTACCAAGGGGTTGGTTGGGTAGTTGGGGGTGCTACCGGTGCTACCCGAAGTCCCAGTAAGGGGTACGGTGCTACCCCGGAGGATCGGGTGTGGGATGCCAGGCTACCCCGAGCATCAGGTAGGGGTACCGGTCCTACACCGGAGGGTCAGG
>NW_024470364.1:0-15685 GCF_900496995.4 Aquila chrysaetos chrysaetos | reverse complement strand
ACGCTACTAGTACTCCGGGTAGCACCGTTACCACCCCTTACTGGTACTCCGGGGTAGCACCGGTAGCACCCCCCAATTACCACCCCACCAAATCCCTCGGTACTCCGGGTACTACCGTTACAGCTACTGGTACTCTCCGGGCTATTAACGATAACCCACAACCCCCCCCCCATCCCCACTCCCCCGGTACTCTGGGGTAGCACCATACCATCCCCCACTACCCCACCACCCCCCCGCTACTCGGGGGTAGTACTAGTACCACCCCCGTACTCCGGTACACCGGTACCCCTTACTGGTACTTCGGGGTGCACCGTAGCACCCCCGAACTACCCCACCAACCCCTCGGTACTCGGGGTACTACCGTTACAGCTACTAGTACTCCAGGGTAGCACCGTTACCTCTTACTGGTACTAGCGGGGTAGGCCTGGCATCCCACACCGATCCTCCGGGGTAGCAGCACCGGTACCCCCTTACTGGTACTTCGGGGTAGCACCCCCCCAACTACCCCACCAACCCCTCGGTAACTCGACTTACTCCGTCGTACGACAGTTACCGCTACTGGTACTCCGGGGCTATTAACGATAAACCACCCCCCCCCCCCCCCTACCCCACCACCCCCCGGTACTTCCGGTGGGTAGTACCTCAAGTACCACTACCACCCGGTACTCCCGGGGTAGCACCAGTACCCCCTTACTGGTACTTCGGGGTAGCCACCCCCCCAACTACCCCACCAAACCCCTCGGTACTCCGGGGGACTCACCGTTACCAGCTACTGGTACTCCGGGCTAGTAACGATTAAACCACCCCCCACCCACAAAACAATCACCCAACCCCCCGTTACTCTGGGTTAGCACCAGTACAACACCTCCCACTACCCCACCACCCCCCCGCTAACTCGGGGGTAGTACTAGTACTAAACCCCGGTACTCCCGGGTAGCACGGTACCCCTACTTGTACTTCGGGGTAGGCCTGGCATCCCACACACCCGATCCTCTGGGTAGCACCGGTACCCCTTACTTGGTGCTCCGCGGGTACTACCGGCAACGCTACTAGTACTCCGGGGTAGCACCGTTACCCCTTACTGGTACGGCGGGGTAGGCCTGGCATCCACCACACCCGCTCCTCCGGGGTAGCACCGGTAACCGCTTACTGGTGCTCCGGGTACTACCGGCAACGCTACTAGATACTCCGGGGTAGCACCGGTAGCACCACCCCAATTACAACCCCACCAATCCCTCGGTACTCTCCGGGGTACTACCGTTACAGCTACTGGTAACTTTTACTCCGGGCTAGTAACGATAACCCACCCCCCCCCCCATCCCCACTCCACCGGTACTCTGGGGTAGCACCAGTACCACCGCCCACTACCCCACCACCCCCCCGGAACTCGGGGGTAGTACTATGTACCCTACCCCCAGTACTCCGGGTAGCACCGGTACCCCTTACTTGTACTTCGGGGTAGCACCGTATAGCACCCCTCAAACTACCCCACCAACCCCTTCGTACTCCGGGGTACTACCGTTACAGCTACTGGTACTCCGGGCTAGTAACGATAACCCACCCCCACCCCCCCTATCCCCACCCCCCCGGTACTCTGGGGTAGCACCACTACCACCCCCCCACTACCCCACCACCCCCCTGGTACTCGGGGGTATTACTAGTACCACCAACGGTACTCCCGGGTAGCACCGGTACCACCTTACTGGTACTTCTGGGTAGCACCCGGTAGCACCCCCCAACTACCCCACCAACCCCTCGGTACTCGCGGGGTACTACCCGGCACCGCTACTAGTACTCCATGGGTAGCAACCGTTACCCCTTACTGGTACTGCGGGGTAGACCTGGCATCCCACACACGATCTTCCTGGGTAGCACCGGTACCCCTTACTGTACTTCGGGGTAGCACCGGTAGCACCCCCCAACTACCATCACCAACCCCTCGGTACTCCGGGGTACTACCCGGCACCTCTAATAGTACTCCCGGGTAGCACCGTTACCCCTTACTGGTACTCCGGGGTAGGCCTGGCATCCCACACCCCGATCCTCCGGGGTAGCACCGGTACCCCTTACTGGTGCTCCGGGGTACTAACGACACCGCTACTAATACTCCGGGGTAGCACCGTTACCCCTTACTGGTACTCCGGGGTAGCACCGGTAGCACCCCCAAACCACCCCACCAACCCCTCCGTACTCCGGGGTACTACCGTTACAGCTACTGGTACTCCGGGCTTGTAACGATAAACCACCCCCACCCCCCCCATCCCCACCCCCCGGTACTCTGGGGTAGCACCACTACAACCCCCCCACTACCCCCATCCACCCCCCCGGTACTCGGGGGTAGTACTAGTAACCACCCCCGGTACTCCCGGGTAGCACCGGTACCCCTTACTGGTACTCCGGGGTAGCACAGGTAGCACACCACAACTACCCCACTAACCCCTCGGTGCTCCGGGGTACTACCGGCACCGCTACTAGTACTCCAGGGTAGCACCGTTACCACTTACTGGTACTGCGGGGTAGGCCTGGCATCCCACACCCGGTCCTCCGGGGTAGCACCGGTACCCCTTACTGGTATTTCGGGGGTAGCACCCCCCAACTACCCCACCAACCCCTCGGTACTCCGGGGTACTACCGGCACCGCTACTGGTACTCCAGTGTAGCAACCGTTACCCCTTACTGGTACTCCGGGGTAGGCCTGGCATCCCACACCTGATCCTCCGGCGTAGTACCTGTACCCCCACTGGTACTCAGGGGTAGTACCGGTACCGGTAGTGGTGCTCCAAGGCAGTAGTGATACAGCACCCTCCCCACACCCCACCCCACCACCGCCCGGTACTCCGGAGTCGTACCGGTACCCCTTTACTGGTGCTCCTAGGCAGTGCCGGTGCCCCTACCGGCACTCCGGGGTGGCACTGGTACCCCCACCGGTACACCGGGGTACAGCTGCCGTCCCTAGTGGCGCTCGGGGTTAGACCCGCCCCTCCCTACCTGACCCTCCGGGGTAGGACCGGTACCCCTACGTGATGCTCCGGGGTAGGTCTGGCATCCCACACCCGATCCTCTGGGGTAGCACCGGTACCCCTTACTGGTGCTCCGGGGTACTAAACGACACCGCTACTAATACTCCGGGGTAGCACCGTTACCCCCTTACTGGTACTCCGGGTTAGCACCGGTAGCACCCCCAAACCACCCCACCAACCCCTCGGTACTCCGGGTACTACCGTTACAGCTACTGGTACTCCGGGCTTCTAACGATAAACCACCCCCACCCCCCCATCCCCACCCCCCGGTACTCCGGGGTAGCACCAGTACCACCCCCCCCACTACCCCCACCAACCCCCTCGGTACTCCGTCGTACTACAGTTACCGCTACTGGTACTCCGGGCTAGTAACGATAAACCACCCCCACCCCCCCTACCCCACCACCCCCCCGGTACTCGGGGGTAGTACTAGTACCACCCCCGGTACTCCCGGGTAGCACCAGTAGCCCCTTACTGGTACTTCGGGGTAGCACCCCCCAACTACCCCACCAACCCCTCGGTACTCCGGGGTACTACCGTTACCGCTACTGGTACTCCGGGCTAGTAACGATAAACCACCCCCACCCCCCCCATCCCCACCCCCCCGTTACTCTGGGTTAGCACCAGTACCAACCTCCCACTACCCCACCACCCCCCCGCTACTCGGGGGTAGTACTAGTACTAAACCCGGTACTCCCGGGTAGCACCGGTACCCCTTACTTGTACTTCGGGGTAGGCCTGGCATCCCACACCCGATCCTCTGGGGTAGCACCGGTACCCCTTACTGGTGCTCCGGGGTACTACCGGCAACGCTACTAGTACTCCGGGGTAGCACCGTTACCCCTTACTGGTACTGCGGGGTAGGCCTGGCATCCCACACCCGATCCTCCGGGGTAGCACCGGTACCGCTTACTGGTGCTCCGGGGTACTACCGGCAACGCTACTAGTACTCCGGGGTAGCACCGGTAGCACCCCCCCAATTACCACCCCACCAATCCCTCGGTACTCCGGGGTACTACCGTTACAGCTACTGGTACTCCGGGCTAGTAACGATAACCCACCCCCACCCCCCATCCCAACTCCACCGGTACTCTGGGGTAGCACCAGTACCACCGCCCACTACCCCACCACCCCCCCGGAACTCGGGGGTAGTACTAGTACCACCCCCAGTACTCCCGGGTAGCACCGGTACCCCTTACTTGTACTTCGGGGTAGCACCCCTCAACTACCCCACCAACCCCTCCGTACTCCGGGGTACTACCGTTACAGCTACTGGTACTCCGGGCTAGTAACGATAACCCACCCCCACCCCCCCTATCCCCACACCCCCGGTACTCTGGGGCAGCACCAGTACACCCCCCCACTACCCCACCACCCCCCCGGTACTCGGGGGTAGTACTAGTACCACCCCCGGTACTCCCGGGTAGCACCGGTACCCCTTACTGGTACTGCGGGGGTAGCACCGGTAGCACCCCCCAACTACCCCACTAACCCCTCGGTACTCCGGGGTACTACCGGCACCGCTACTAGTACTCCCAGGGTAGCACCTTTACCCCTTACTGGTACTGCGGGGTAGGCCTGGCATCCCACACCCGATCCTCCGGGGTAGCACCGGTACCCCTTACTGGTACTCCGGGGTAGCACCGGTAGCACCCCCAAACCACCCCACCAACCCCTCGGTACTCCGGGGTACTACCGTTACAGCTACTGGTACTCCGGGCTTCTAACGATAAACCACCCCCACCCCCCCCATCCCCACCCCCCCGGTACTCCGGTGTAGCACCAGTACCACCCCCCCCACTACCCCACCACCCCCCCGGTACTCGGGGGTAGTACTAGTACCACTCCCGGTACTCCCGGGTAGCACCGGTACCCCTTACTTGTACTTCGGGGTAGCACCGGTAGCACCCCCCAACTACCCCACTAACCCCTCGGTACTCCGGGGTACTACCGGCACCGCTACTAGTACTCCGGGCTAGTAACGATAACCCACCCCCACCCCCCATCCCCACTCCACCGGTACGCTGGGGTAGCACCAGTACCACCGCCCACTACCCCACCACCCCCCTGGAACTCGGTGGTAGTACTAGTACCACCCCCAGTACTCCCGGGTAGCACCGGTACCCCTTACTTGTACTTCGGGGTAGCACCGGTAGCACCCCTCAACTACCCCACCAACCCCTCCGTACTCCGGGGGTACTACCGTTACAGCTACTGGTACTCCGGGCTAGTAACGATAACCCACCCCCACCCCCCCTATCCCCACACCCCCGGTACTCTGGGGTAGCACCAGTACACCCCCCCACTACCCCACCACCCCCCCGGTACTCGGGGGTAGTACTAGTACCACCCCCGGTACTCCCGGGTAGCACCGGTACCCCTTACTGGTACTGCGGGGTAGCACCGGTAGCACCCCCCAACTACCCCACTAACCCCTCGGCACTCCGGGGTACTACCGGCACCGCTACTAGTACTCCAGGGTAGCACCGTTACCCCTTACTGGTACTGCGGGGTAGGCCTGGCATCCCACACCCGATCCTCCGGGGTAGCACCGGTACCGCTTACTGGTGCTCCGGGGTACTACCGGCAACGCTACTAGTACTCCGGGGTAGCACCGTTACCCCTTACTGGTACTCCGGGGTAGCACCGGTAGCACCCCCCCAATTACCACCCCACCAATCCCTCGGTACTCCGGGGTACTACCGTTACAGCTACTGGTACTCCGGGCTAGTAACGATAAACCACCCCCACCCCCCCATCCCCACTCCCCCGGTACTCTGGGGTAGCACCAGTACCACCGCCCACTACCCCACCACCCCCCCGGCAACTCGGGGGTAGTACTAGTACCACCCCCAGTACTCCCGGGTAGCACCGGTACCCCTTACTTGTACTTCGGGGTAGCACCGGTAGCACCCCCCCAACTACCCCACCAACCCCTCGGTACTCCGGAGTACTACCGGCACCGCTACTAGTACTCCAGGGTAGCAACGTTACCCCTTACTGGTACTGCGGGGTAGGCCTGGCATACCACACCCGATCCTCCGGGGTAGCACCGGTACCCCTTACTGGTGCTCCGGGGTACTACCGGCAACGCTAATAGTACTTCCGGGGTAGCACCGTTACCCCTTACTGGTACTCCGGGGTAGGCCTGGCATCCCACACCTGATCCTCGCGTCGTAGTACCGGTACCCCCCACCGGTACTCAGGGGTAGTACCGGTACCGGTAGTGGTGCTCCGAGGTAGTAATGATACACCACCCTCCCACACCCCACCCCACCACCGCCCGGTACTTCCGGAGTCGCTACCGGTACCCCTTACTGGTGCTCCCTAGTTTAGTACCGGTGCCCCTACCGGTACTCCGGGGTGGCACTGGTACCCCCACCGGTACAACCGGGGTACAGCTGCCATCCCTCTACTGGCGCTTCGGGGTAGACCCGCCCTCCCTACCTGACCCTCCGGGGTAGGACCGGTACCCCTACGTGATGCTCCGGGGTAGGCCTGGCATCCCACACCCGATCCTCCGGGGTAGCACCGGTACCCCTTACTGGTACTCCGGGGTAGCACCGGTAGCACCACCCTACTACCCACCAACCCACTCCGTACCTAGGGGTACTACCGTTACAGCTACTGGTACTCCGGGCTATTAACGATAACCCCACACCCCCCCCCCCATCCCCACTCCCCCGGTACTCTGGGGTAGCACCCAGTACAACCCCCCACTACCCCACCACCCCCCGCTACTCGGGGGTATTACTAGTACCACCCCCGGTATTCCCGGGTAGCAACCGGTACCCCCTTACTGGTACTTCGGGTTAGCACCGGTAGCACCCCTCAACTACCCCACCAACCCCTCCGTACTCCGGGGGTACTACCGTTACAGCTACTGGTACTCCGGGCTAGTAACGATAAACCACCACCACCACCTCCTATCCCCACCCCCCCCGCCTACTCGGGGGTAGTACTAGTACCACTCCCGGTACTCCAGGGTAGCACCGTTACCACTTACTGGTACTGCGGGGTAGGCCTGGCATCCCACACCCCGATCCTCCGGGGTAGCACACCGGTTACCCCTTACTGGTACTTATCGGGGTAGCAACCCCCCAACTACCCCACCAACCCCTCGTACTACTCCGGGGTACTAAACCGGGCACCGCTACTAGTACTCCAGGGTAGCACCGTTACCCCTTACTGGTACACAATCCGGGGTAGGACTGGCATCCCACACCTGATCCTCCGGCGTAGTACCGGTACCTACCCAGTCCCACCGGTACTCCGGAGTAGTACCGGTACCGTTAAGTGGTGCTCCGAGGTAGTAATGATACACACCCTCCCCACACCCCAACCCCACCACCCGCCCGTACTCCGGAGTCGCCCCGTGTACCCCCTTACTGGTGCCCTAGTTAGTACCGGTGCCCCTACCGGTACTCCGGGTGGCACTGGTACCCCCACCGGTACACCGGGGTACAGCTGCCATCCCTACTGCTCGGGGTTAGACCCGCCCTCCCTTACCTGACCCTCCGGGGTAGGACCGGTACCCCTACGTGATGCTCCGGGGTAGGCCCTGGCATCCCCACACCCGATCCTCCGGGGTAGCACCGGTACCCCTTACTGGTACTCCGGGGTAGCACCGGTAGCACCACCATACTACCCCACCAACCCCTCCGTACTCCGGGGGTACTACCGTTACAGCTAATGTACTCCGGGCTATTAACGATAAACCACACCCCCCCCATCCCCACTCCCCCGGTACTCTGGGGTAGCACCAGGTACAACTCCCCACTACCCCACCACCCCCCCGCTTACTCGGGGGTATTACTAGTACCACCCCCGGTATTCCCGGGTAGCACCGGGTACCCCTTACTGGTACTTCGGGTTCGGCACCGGTAGACCCCTCAATACGTACCCCACCACAACCCCTCAGGTACTCCGGGGTTACTACCGTTACAGCTACTGGTACTCCGGGCTTGGCTAGTAAGTTAACGATCAACCCACCACACCACCCCTCCTATCCCCACCCCCCCCCGCTTACTCGGGGGTCAGTACATAGTACACACTCCCGGTACTCCAGGGTAGCCACCGTTACCACTTACTGGTACTGAGGGGTAGCCCTGGCATCCCACACCCGATCCTCCGGGGTAGCACCGGTACCCCTTACTGTACTTCGGTGGTAGCAACCCCCCAACTACCCCACCAACCCCCTCGGTACTCACGCGGGTTACTACCGGCACCGCTACTAGTACTCCAGCGGGTAGCACCGTTACCCCTTACTGGTACTCCGGGGTAGGCCTGGCATCCCACACCTGATCCTCCGGCATAGTACCGGTACCCCCCACCGGTACTCCGGAGGTAGTACCGTACCGGTAGTGGTGCTCCGAGGTAGTAATGATACACACCCTCCCACACCCCACCCCCACCACCGCCCGGTACTCGGAGTCGACCGGTACCCCTTTACTGGTGCTCCTAGTTAGTACCGCGTGCCCCTACCGGTACTCCGGGGTGGCACCGGTACCCCACCGGTACACCGGGGTACAGCTGCCGTCCCCTAGTGGCGCTCGGGGTTAGACCCGCCCCCCTACCTGACCCTCCGGGGTGTAGGACCGGTACCCCTACGTGATGCTCCGGGGTAGGCCTGGCATCCCACACCCGATCCTCCGGGGTAGCATCGGTACCCCTTACTGGTGCTCCGGGCTACTACCGGCACCGCTACTAGTACTCCGGGGTAGCACCGTTACCCCTTACTGGTACTCCGGGGTAGGCCTGGCATCCCACACCTGATCCTCCGGCGTAGTACCTGTACCCCCACTGGTACTCAGGGGTAGTACCGGTACCGGTAGTGGTGCTCCAAGGTAGTAGTGATACAGCACCCTCCCACACCCCACCCCACCACCGCCCGGTATCTCCGGAGTCGTACCGGTACCCCTTTACTGGTGCTCCTAGGCAGTGCCGGTGCCCCTACCGGTACTCCGGGGTGGCACTGGTACCCCCACCGGTACACCGGGGTACAGCTGCCGTCCCTACTGGCGATCGGGGTTAGACCCGCCCTCCCTACCTGACCCTCCGGGGTAGGACCGGTACCCCTACGTGATGCTCCGGGGTAGGTCTGGCATCCCACACCCGATCCTCCGGGGTAGCACCGGTACCCCTTACTGGTGCTCCGGGGTACTACCGGTACCGCTACTGGTACTCCGGGGTAGCACCGGTACCCCTTACTGGTAGTTCGGTGGTAGCACCGGTACCACCCCCCCACTACCCCCACCACCCCCCCGCTACTCGGGGGTAGTACTAGTACCACCCCCGGTTACTCCCGGGGTAGCACCGGTACCCCTTACTTGTACTTCGGGGTAGCACAGGTAGCACCCCCCAACTACCCCACTAACCCCTCGGTACTCCGGGGTACTACCGGCACCGCTACTAGTACTCCAGGGTAGCACCGTTACCCCTTACTGGTACTGCGGGGTAGGCCTGGCATCCCACACCCGATCCTCCGGGGGTAGCACCGGTACCGCTTACTGGTGCTCCGGGGTACTACCGGCACCGCTACTAGTACTCTAGGGTAGCACCGTTACCCCTTACTGGTACTGCGGGGTAGGCCTGGCATCCCACACCCGATCCTCCGGGGTAGCACCGGTACCCCTTACTGGTACTCCGGGGTAGCACCGGTAGCACCCCCAAACCACCCCACCAACCCTCGGTACTCCGGGGTACTACCGTTACAGCTACTGGTACTCCGGGCTAGTAAAGATAAACCACCCCCACCCCCCCATCCCCACCCCCCCGGTACTCCGGTGTAGCACCAGTACCACCCCCCCCACTACCCCACCACCCCCCCGCTACTCGGGGGTAGTACTAGTACCACTCCCGGTACTCCCGGGTAGCACCGGTACCCCTTACTTGTACTTCGGGGTAGCACCGGTAGCACCCCCCAACTACCCCACCAACCCCTCGGTACTCCGGGGTACTACCGGCCACCGCTACTAGTACTCCAGGGTAGCAACGTTACCCCTTACTGGTACTGCGGGGTAGGCCTGGCATCCCACACCCGATCCTCCGGGGTAGCACCGGTACCCCTTACTGGTGCTCCGGGGTACTACCGGCACCGCTACTAGTACTCCGGGGGTAGCACCGTTACCCCTTACTGGTACTCCGGGGTAGGCCTGGCATCCCACACCTGATCCTCCGGCGTAGTACCGGTACCCCCCACCGGTACTCCGGGGTAGTACCGGTACCGGTAGTGGTGCTCCGAGGTAGTATATGATACACACCCTCCCACACCCCACCCCACCACCGCCCGGTACTCCGGAGTCGCACCGGTACCCCTTTACTGGTGCTCCTAGTTAGTACCGGTGCCCCTACCGGTACTCCGGGGTGGCACTGGTACCCCCACCGGTACACAGCTGCCATCCCTACTGGCGCTCGGGGTTAGACCCGCCCTCCCTACCTGACCCTCCGGGGTAGGACCGGTAACCCTACGTGATGCTCCGGGGTAGGCCTGGCATCCCACACCCGATCCTCCGGGGTAGCACCGGTACCCCCTACTTATACTTCGGGGTAGCACCGGTAGCACCACCCTACTACCCCACCAACCCCTCCGTACTCCGGGGTACTACCATTACATCTACTGGTACTCCGGGCTAGTAACGATAACCCACCCCCCACCCCCCCTATCCCCACCACCCCGGTACTCTGGGGTAGCACCAGTACACCCCCCCACTACCCCACCACCCCCCCGGTACTCGGGGGTAGTACTAGTACCACCCCCGGTACTCCAGGGTAGCACCGGTACCCCTTACTGGTACTTCGGGGGTAGCACCGGTAGCACCCCCCAAACTACCCCACTAACCCCTCGGTACTCCGGGGTACTACCGGCACCGCTACTAGTACTCCAGGGTAGCACCGTTACCCCTTACTGGTACTGCGGGGTAGGCCTGGCAACCCACACCCGATCCTCCGGGGTAGCACTGGTACCCCTTACTTATACTTCGGGGTAGCACCGGTAGCACCACCCTACTACCCCCACCAACCCCTCGGTACTCCGGGGTAGTACCGTTACAGCTACTGGTACTCCGGGCTATTAACAATAACCCACACCCCCCCCCCCATCCCCACTCCCCCGGTACTCTGGGGTAGCACCAGTACCAGTCCCCCACTCCCCCACCACCCCCCCGCTACTTGGGGGTAGTACTAGTACCACCCCCAGTACTCCCGGGTAGCACCGGTACCCCTTACTGGTACTTCGGGGTAGCACCGGTAGCACCCCCCCAACTACCCCACCAACCCCTCGGTACTCCGGGGTACTACCGGCACCGCTACTAGTACTCCAGGGTAGCACCGTTACCCCTTACTGGTACTGCGGGGTAGGCCTGGCATCCCACACACGATCTTCCTGGGTAGCACCGGTACCCCTTACTGGTACTTCGGGGTAGCACCGGTAGCACCCCCCCAACTACCCCACCAACCCCTCGGTACTCCGGGGTACTACCGGCACCTCTACTAGTACTCCCGGGTAGCACCGTTACCCCTTACTGGTACTCCGGGGTAGGCCTGGCATCCCACACCCGATCCTCCGGGGTAGCACCGGTACCCCTTACTGGTGCTCCGGGGTACTAACGACACGCTACTAATACTCCGGGGTAGCACCGTTACCCCTTACTGGTACTCCGGGGTAGCACCGGTAGCACCCCCAAACCACCCCACCAACCCCTCGGTACTCCGGGGTACTACCGTTACAGCTACTGGTACTCCGGGCTTCTAACGATAAACCACCCCCACCCCCCCATCCCCACCCCCCCGGTACTCCGGGGTAGCACCAGTACCACCCCCCCCACTACCCCACCACCCCCCCGGTACTCGGGGGTAGTACTAGTACCACTCCCGGTACTCCCGGGTAGCACCGGTACCCCTTACTTGTACTTCGGGGTAGCACCGGTAGCACCCCCCAACTACCCCACTAACCCCTCGGTACTCCGGGGGTACTACCGGCACCGCTACTAGTACTCCAGGGTAGCACCGTTACCCCTTACTGGTACTGCGGGGTAGGCCTGGCATCCCACCACCCGATCCTCCGGGGTAGCACCGGTACCCCTTACTGGTGCTCCGGGGCTACTACCGGCACCGCTACTAGTACTCCGGGGTAGCACCGTTACCCCTTACTGGTACTCCGGGGTAGGCCTGGCATCCCACACCTGATCCTCCGGCGTAGTACGGTACCCCCACCGGTACTCGGGGTAGTACCGGTACCGGTAGTGGTGCTCCGAGGTAGTAATGATACACCACCCTCCCACACCCCACCCCCACCACCGCCCGGGTACTCAGGAGTCGCACCGGTACCCCTTTACTGGTGCTCCTAGTTATTACCGGTGCCCCTACCGGTACTCCGGGGTGGCACTGGTACCCCCACCGGTACACCGGGGTACAGCTGCCATCCCTACTGGCGCTCGGGGTTAGACCCGCCCCTCCCTACCTGACCCCTCCGGGGTAGGACCGGTACCCCTACGTGATGCTCCGGGGTAGGCAGGCATCCCACACCTGATCCTCGGGGTAGCACCCGGTACCCCCTTACTTATACTTCGGGGTAGCACCGGTAGCACACACCCTACTTACCCCTACCCAACCACCCTCCGTACTCCGGGGGTACTACATTACAGCTACTGGTACTCCGGGCTATTAACGATAACCCACACCCCCCCCCCATCCCCTACTCCCCCGGTACTCTGGGGTAGCACCAGTACCACTCCCCCACTACCCCACCACCCCCCCGCTACTCGGGGGTAGTACTAGTACCACCCCCAGTACTCCCGGGTAGCACCGGTACCCCTTACTGGTACTTCGGGGTAGCACCGGTAGCACCCCCCGAACTACCCCACCAACCCCTCGGTACTCCGGGGTACTACCGTTACAGCTACTAGTACTCCAGGGTAGCACCGTTACCTCTTACTGGTACTCCGGGGTAGGCCTGGCATCCCACACCCGATCCTCCGGGTTAGCACCGGTACCCCTTACTGGTACTTCGGGGGTAGCACCCCCCAACTACCCCCACCAACCCCTCGGTACTCCGTCGTACTACAGTTACCGCTACTGGTACTCCGGGCTAGTAACGATAAACCACCCCCACACCCCCCTACCCCACCACCCCCCCGGTACTCGGGGGTAGTACTAGTACCACCCCGGTACTCCCGGGTAGAACCAGTACCCCTTACTGGTAATTCGGGGTAGCACCCCCAAATACCCACCCAACCCCTCGTACTCCGGGGTACTTACAGTTCCGTATGGTACTTCCGGGCTAGTAACGATAAACCACCCCACACCCCCATCCCCACCCCCCGTTACTCTGGGTTAGCACCAGTACCAACCTCCCACTACCCAACCACCCCGCTACTCGGGGGTTAGTATAGTACTAAAACCGGTACTCCGGGTAGCACGGTACCACTACTTTTTTACTTCGGGGTAGGCCTGGCATCCAAACCCTATCCTCTGGGGTAGCACCGGTACCCTTACTGGTGCTCGGGGTACTACCGGCAACGCTACTAGTTACTCGGGGTAGCACCGTTACCCATTAACTGGTACTTGCGGGGTAGGCCTGGCATCCACACCCGATCCTCAGGGTTAGCACGGTACCGCTTACTGGTGCTCAGGGGTACTACCGGCAACGCTACTAGTACTCCGGGGTAGCACCGGTAGCACCCCCCCAATTACCACCCCACCAATCCCTCGGTACTCCGGGGTACTACGTTACAGCTACTGGTACTCCGGGCTAGTAACGATAACCCACCCCCCACCCCCCATCCCCACTCCACCGGTACTCTGGTGTAGCACAAGTACCACCGCCCCACTACCCCAACCACCCCCCCACCCCCGGAACTCGGGGGTAGACTAGTACCACCACACGCACCCATTACTCCCGGGTAGCACCGGTACCCCTTACTTGTACTTCGGGGTAGCACCGGTAGCCCCTCAACTACCCCACCAACCCCTCCGTACTCCGGGGGTACTACCGTTACAGCCTACTGGTACTCCGGGCTAGTAACGATAACCCACCCCCCACCCCCCCCTATCCCCACACCCCCGGTACTCTGGGGCAGCACCAGTACAGCAAACCCCCCCCACTACCCCACCACCCCCCCGGTACTCGGGGGGTAGTTACTAGTACCACCCCCGGTACTCCCGGTAGCACCGGTACCCCTTACTGGTACTGCGGGGTAGCACCGGTAGCACCCCCCAACTACCCCACTAACCCATCGGTACTCCGGGGTACTAACCACTAGGCACGCTACTAGTACTCCAGGGTAGCACCGTTACCCCTTACTGGTACTGCGGGTAGGCCTGGCATCCCACACCCTCATCCTCCGGGGTAGCACCGGTACCCGCTTACTGGTGCTCCGGGGTACTACCGGCAACGCTACTAGTACTCCGGGGTAGCACCGTTACCCCTTACTGGTACTCCGGGGTAGCACCGGTAGCACCCCCCAATTACCACCCCACCAATCCCTCGGTACTCCGGGGTACTACCGTACAGCTACTGGTACCCGGGCTAGTAACGATAACCCACACCCACCCCCCCATCCCCACTCCCCCGGTACTCTGGGATAGCACCAGTATACCACAGCCCACTACCCACCACCTCCCCGGAACTCGGGGGTAGTACTAGTACCACCCCCAGTACTCCCGGGTAGCACCGGTACACACCTTACTTTGTACTTCGGGGTAGCACCGGTAGCACCCTCAACTACCCCACCAACCCTCCGTACTCCGGGGTACTACCGTTACAGCTACTGGTACTCCGGGCTAGTAACGATAAACCACCCCCACCCCCCCTATCCCCACCCCCCCGGTACTCTGGGGTATCACACACTACCACCCCCCACTACCCCACCACCCCCCCGCTACTCGGGGTAGTACTATACCACCCCGGTACTCCCGGGTAGCACCGGTAACCCCTTACTTGTACTTCGGGTAGCACCGGTAGCACCCCCCAACTAACCCCCCAACCCCTCGGTACTCCGGGGTACTACCGGCACCGCTACTAGTACTCCAGGGTAGCACCGTTCCCCTTACTGGTACTGCGGGGTAGGCCTGGCATCCCACACCCGATCCTCCGGGGTAGCACCGGTACCCCTTACTGGTGCTCCGGCTACTACCGGCACCGCTACTAGTATCCCGGGGTAGCACGTTACCCCTTACTGGTACTCCGGGGTAGGCCTGGCATCCACACCTGATCCTCCGGCGTAGTACCGGTACCCCCACCGGTACTCCGGGGTAGTACCGGTACCGGTAGTGGTGCTCCGAGGTAGTAATGATACACACCACCCTCCCACACCCACGCCACCCACCCGCCCGTACTCTCGGAGTCGCACCAGTACCCCCCCTTTACTGGTGCTCCTAGTTATTACCGGTGCCCCTACTACCGGTACTCCGGGGTGGCACTGGTACCCCCCCACCGGTACACCGGTACAGCTGCCATCCCTACTGGCGCTCGGGGTTAGACCCGCCCCTCCCTACCTGACCCTCCGGGGTAGGACCGGTACCCCTACGTGATGCTCCGGGGTAGGAGGCCCCACTCCCCACCTGATCCTCCGGGTATAGCACCTGGTACCCCTTACTGGTACTCCGGGGTAGCACCGGTAGCACCACCCTACTACCCCACCAACCCCTCCGTACTCCGGGGTACT
>NW_024470363.1:0-16576 GCF_900496995.4 Aquila chrysaetos chrysaetos | reverse complement strand
TATGCTCAAATTCAAAGCTTTTAACTCACTGGCATTCCTCAGTTAAGCAAATGCTTAAATTGCCTTCTAGACTGGCCAAAGAAAGGTCGTGGGGCACGGCAGCACCTCATTGACATGCAGCGTGTAACACGTGAGTCACTTTGGAGCGTTTTATACCACATGCTAGACTTCTCCATTTTGCTTATTCACTTCAGCACCATCCTGTGCACCCCTCTCCCCTTTCCTCTCCTGAAGTAATTACCAGATGAGAAAGCAAGAAAAAGTTCCTTAGGCCAAGGCTGCATTGTGCTGAAAGGTATGTCCATGGCACTGCCATTCCTGGAAGCAAGTACCTGAGCGTGTAAAGATACAACCACCAAAACACACCCCAACAAACACAGACTCGGGAAGGTTAGCAGTAGTGGTTATCAAACATTACGAGATAACAAGCACAATGCTTTCAGTGACTTCTGTCGACAGAGCTTATTGAGAGAGCTTGTGATAAAATAACCAGGTAAATCACAACACAGCAGACTGGTGATACAGCAGAAGTACTAAGAATGGTGAAGGCAAAGTAATCAAAAAGATGTAATAGTTTGCCAGTCATTACCAGCTCTTATTAGAACATCATTATTTGACCGATACAAATATCAGGGTCTGTAGGAACCCAAATTCTGTTTCATAATCCATATGCAGTTTCATGAGGTAGGCAGAATTTTAGTGCTAATTTACAATATTGAAACACTTCCGCAAATGTAGTATACTGAGTCTTGAATCCTGCCTTCTACTTCATGTAATTCTGACCCTGAGGTATCAGAGTTATGGTAATTACATCTCTGTATTACAAAGACAAAACCACAGCCTTAAGGAGGAAATATAATAATTCCCACTGACCTAGAATTTGTGATCCCAGAACTTTCCTGATGGACTACATTCACTTGCATAAGGGAAGCCAGTTCAATGAAATTTCAATTCAAAAGAAAATACTGAACAAAAAAATGACTTTGAAACCACTCAAGCTAGAGCATTCAAAATTACACAGATGCAATGGCTGCTTTAGCAAGATGTCAGGACAACAGTTTCACTTAATATTTAACTGAGTATACTTAATGTGAAAGAAATATACAGACATGTGATGTTTGCTTGTCTGTCTATTTTCCTTAATGAGTGCAGAGCCTATAAAAAAGGCTCATTAGTAGAATTCCCCAACAGAAAGATCAGCCTTTTCATCCTGTTCCTGAAAAAAGTCCTCGTAAATAGCCTGATTGATCTTATGTTAAGAAAGTGTTTATTATTGATTTATTTTGCAGAAGTGTCTAGGAATTTCATAAGTAAACCAGAACTTCTTTGCGTTAGGTCTGTTCAGGCACAGAAAAATAAGCTGTTCCTGACCGTAAAAAGGATGGAATCTAATAAATATCCATGCAATCTTCTTGCACTCAAATAGAAGAATGAGAGATCTATATTTGTGTGCACAAACATATGCCACACATACACTTAGAGACATACACACACACACTTTTTTGTGGAGTGCAACCTGCTGGGGTGGGGGAAGTTGGCCAGGTTTATGATACAATTTGACTGTTCAGCCAAACTAATACGACAGACAGGACTGTATGCACCACTACCACGTGCCCCTTTGAGACAGCGTGGGTGTGCAGGTGGGCTACAGGGCACCTTGAAAAGGGGAGGACAGGAGATGCAGCCATAGTAGGGCCAGGTACTGCAGATCACAGAACAAAATCGATGCCTTAGTATCACTTGCGCTTGGGGTCATGGCATTGCTAAGTTACAGATGTAAACTAGCTACACAGGCGAGTCAAGCTGTGTCACCTGGAAGCCAAACGGGTGGCTGAGGCCATTGGAGGGCGCGGAGCCCAGCTTCCCTCTCGCTCAGCTCCTGAGGCACAACCTTGGCTGCTCACCTCTCCAGCAGGTACCCCGACCCACAGAGAGAGAGATACCTCAGGCGCACGGGCTACTCTAGTGCATTAAGTGCTGCTTTGTTGGCACATGTGACCAACAATTTTGGGGGGACTAGAAATTGTACCCCAGATACTCACCTCCCATATGGGTGTACTTAATCACTAGGGCAGAGACTCCTGTTTTTCTGAACCAACAAGCATTTTGGTACTTCCCACCAACCTCACCGCTGCTCTGTAAGAGGACAGTCATTTTACACCTAGGTCCATATCAGATTAACACTGAGACCTCTAAAAACCATGACTGGACCCTTGGCAAAACTGGTCCATCAGTTCTGTTCTGTTCTTCAGCTGTTTCAAAATTGATCTTGTTATTTTAGGTCAAATGAAGTGTTTCAAGGATCACAAAAGATTGTGTTTTACTATGGTAACAAAAGATAAAAACTGTTAATGTGATCCTAAAAAATTTGTACATTATCAGTGTGTTGAATAACCCAATAAATTCAATTATTCACCCAGAGAGGAGATACTAGCTCTACCTAGACAGAGAAATCCATTTTAGTTGTTGCTGGATTTTTATGAAAACTGAAGGATGACTTTTCCTGGGAGGACTGGAATGAGAATGACAGCTTTAATACTTTCGCTTAGCTCTCTTAAAAATTTTTCAAGATAAATTTTTTTAAGCTTTAATGGAAGTTAAACTGTATTTATAAATAATTTTTGCTTTCTGTGGTATCAACTGAATACATAAACAGAGATTACTCTATAAGCAGAAAATGTATTTGAAGTCAGTATTTCCTAACTACTATGCTGTAATCTATACTCAGCAAGGCCAGAACCCAACACTGCTGGAGAAGTTTGTGTCCGAGACTCCTTACAATAATAATAAGCATGAATTACTGAACTGCTGTTATTCAACTGATATGCCTCTATAAGCATCAGATTCATGGGACCACTGTAACCATCACAGTACTGACTTCCGTGTGAGGTTTTCAAATAAAAAAAATACTAAGTTTTCATCCCACAGGTCCTTCCATTGTCTTGATTTTAGTGCCTGGCACAGGGCTCCAACCATTTACATAGGCTTTGGATTAACAAAGATGTTTCGATAACCTTGATGATTTAATTTATATTTAAATGAAATTAATTTTTGCTTACGTTGACTAATATTTGGACATAAAGGTATATTTGGTTTCAATACAGTGCAAGGATATCTACAGTAGGCACATTTCATGTATTTACATAGAAAATAGTGTTAATCTTAGGGAAATCAAGCAAGGTCTCATATGCAGTGCCAGAGAACACACTAGCTATATATCCCAGTATGTACAGCAAACACATCCTTTAATAAGAATAGCTTTATATTTACCGGTATACATCACAACTTCCCTGGAGCTACTGAAGATCACCTGTAGCAGACCAGCCTGTTGCCCCTGCACCAGTTCAAGCTGTGCCAAGGCAAGGCCAGGGAAGAGAAGGCAGAAAGCTTGCAGTGCCTTGGAAATGCCCTGGGCTCCCTTCTGCCACGACCCACCTGTGCTGCCTTCAGCTGGAACAGGATGGGACAGCAGCATGACAGCACCTAGCACAGCCTTGGTGACTTCCTTGTGCCGGGACAGTATTTTCCTCCCAAGCACTTAAAACTGGCAGAATATTGCAACACAAGAAAACATACCAACATTTCTTCTCACCTGTCAGTTGCCGGCAAGGGTGAGGAACAACGTTCATTTTTCCCGTGACTCCACACCAGTCCTCCCGTGTGACTTCTGGGATAATCCTCACCCTGTAGCCACCTCATGCCTGGGCAATGTATGCTTCCAGTGACCGGGTATGGGGAGCAACTGGAGGTTTTATTCCACCTACTCCAGAAATACACATTTGCCCATCTCTGGATCTGAGTGGCTGTGCGGGGCTAGCCAGGCAAGAACCAACTAGCTCTGAAGCTCCAACCGAGGAGCTGCTGCAAAGAGGGCTGACATCGCGAAAAGCACAGTATGACCTTTTATGGTCAGCATTTTATACCTTTGATGTACCTTTAACGTATGACATGACACCCTCCCCAATTACTCCATTTGCTAGAGCGTGCAACATTACAGCGCAGTGATAAAATGCAGCAGAAAATAAGCAAAATAAAATATGCAAAGGGCATCAAGAGCAGTATTCATCCCATCTAACTCAAAGGTGGGCTCTTCCTGACTGCAATTAAATACGGGAAGAATTTAGTAAGAAAAACTCATTGCAGGATCTGGTAGCAGTGAATCCTTGTATCAGCAAAGTACTGTAACATATATCCTGAAATATATCCTCTATGTGACAGATCCCTATCTGTAAAGTGGGCCAATATCACTTTTACTTCTCCTGCACTTTTGTTGGGGACACAAATCATCCCCCACGAACCCTTATGGGAACATGTTTGTGGCACAAGGAAGCACCAAACTCAACGAGTACTGAGAACCAATTCCTGATTTTGAGCTTATGGCTGTACCAATGGGAATGGCAACCCTCAGGTGCAGCAGACTGGAAATGAAATGGAGAGTCTTTAGGGGGTGGGGGAAGTTAAATGTTTCACTATGTGCTGCTAAATAAATAAACAAACTTGTAAAAAAACCCAAAACCCACAACATAAAACTTGTTAACTTTAAAAATCTTCTGGCACATAAAGACAAATTAGTCTCAGCTAAAAAAACCTCCCAAACCAAACTACAACTGCCATCCAAATATCCTGTTGGTAATGATTTTGTGCACTGAAATGTTACATATACTACTTCAATTTCTAAATCTGCATTTCAGATGAAAAAGTGCAAAATAAGGTTTAGCAAATTAGATATTAAAGATTTTGCTACTGACTGCAGTTCCTGTTACATTAGACAAGCCCATTATTTGCCTTAGCAGGCAGAACAATGACTAAAGGCTGTTATTATGCCATACGGCTACATTAAGATAACTGTAAAAATAATTGTGGATTCACAAGATCAGTTCTGTGTAAACATTTTCAGAAACATTTCTGTATCTTTAATTTGGTTTGCAGTGTTACATAAAGAACAAGGCTTAAGCCAAGTAATACGGATGGACAATACTAAAGTCTCGCAAATTTAGAAATAATAGTACTGGCCTACTACGCTGCATCTACATTAGCAAATATTTTAGGAACTGATCAAAGTGGCTGATGCTGAGCTCCTCCACTGCTATTACATGTGGTTTGGGCAGTATACTGTAGATTAGATGCAGTCTCACCTTCTGTGATGAAAAGTCTTACCTCCACATGTAATCTGAAGCTTCCTGATAGGAAGATTTATTAGATGCACGTGGGAAGTCCTTGCAGTGGGTGGAGGCCATGCATGGAAATATTGGGGTCTGAACAAATTACACACCAAGGGACATTCAGAGTGCTTTTGGAGAAGAGACTGTTTTAGTTCCACCTCTAAAGAATCTACTCTTTTGTGCCAAAACTGCTCTGGGAACTGAGTTAGCACATGGCAAGTGGAGACCATCAGGGGACTCGCTTCAAACCTGCATATTACTTCTCTGACATGAATCGTTGTAGACACAGACTTGCAGAGATACCAAACCATTTGCAGCACAGTTATCTTTCTGAACTCTACTACCACTTTTTTGTTATCACTTCCAAGAGGTTCAGGTCTTTTAGGTAACACTTCTAGAAAAATGTCATGTAGTATTATTACACATCACTTGGTTAATTAAGCAGTGTAATTTGCGGAAATATTGCGCAGCAGTAGGTTGCTGTTGCTAATGATGCAACTTAGAGATGCAGAAAAGCAATAGAAGTGGGTACAAAATACTGCAGAATGTATGCTTAAAAAATAAAGCCTGATTACTCAAGTTTCTGTGACCAAGAGATATATCAACAGAAGATTTAAAGGCAAGAGAAACAGCTTCACTGCAGATACCTAACATATATCTGGATACTTATTCCCTCCCTGCTTCACACAGATTCCTCCACACAGATGTGCAGTCCATCCCCAAGCAAACCTGGCTTCCCCATAAGCAGGATTATCACATAGATACCTGCTGCTGGCTGCTTGCATTTTCTGCCAGCAGCGGTCACTGTGAAAGAGGATGAGCACCTGATCGATTCCAGTAAGAACTGGAAGAGAGTTAAGAAACAGTAAATTTTGTGTGTTTGTGTGTGTTTCATATCCTTGTTTACCTTGGTCATTCTGTCATCTGAGTTCTTGATATTGTACTTGTAATCCCTGGAGCATATGCAGTACCTGCGTACTGGTATGGATATGACTGACTCCCCTGGAAGAGATGGGAAGAGCGTGGGTTTGATTGTACCAATCCAGCAGGTTGCAGCAGGGTTCATATCAAGACTCTTCCACTGGGCATCAAAGCAACCTCAGCACGTGATGCGTCTTCACAAGCCCTTCACATCTTCATACTTTGTTTTGCTTCCCCCAGTGCAAAAAGCTGCACCTGGTGAGCTGTGGAGTGATTCTCTCAAATCCTGGTCAAGTCATCTGCCACATATCAGCTTTTCAGAGTAGAGACTGTATAGGGCACAAAAGAAACAGACTTGAAATATACACAAGGACATGTTTAGACTTACAATTTTCCTCATGGGAAAAATTCCCCACAAGCAAAATGCAAGCATCGCTCAGCAGATGACATGGAGGAACAAATTTAAGAAGCTGAAGATGGTTCATTTGCACATCTCTGATTGCAGCTTACATCTGCGCTGTTATAGTAATTGCTGTGAAAGCAACAGCTGAAACATTACTACCAATCCTTTCAGGTCACAGACAGCCCTGAAAAGGACCCACCAAATCAGGGTGATCGAATCTGTAAAATCTGGAGAAGTTAGGAGTAAGAAGCTGCGCCTCTTGTGACCTTTAAGGATGAAGTAAAACACGGGCCAACACATTTATTTGTGCTGCAGTCCCCTCTGTCTCCAAGCACCTGAGAGATTTGGCCTTAACAGGTCTTTGATGGGCCAAACCCCTTGCAAATACCTGCATCGACATACCCACCTTGCTCAGTGGGGGGATCCAGAGAAACAGGAATGGATAAGGACACAAGCGCTGCTCAGAAGGTCCATAGGGTTTGACGCAATAGAGAGAAAATAGCTAGAGGCATGCAGGACTAAGCATGGCACAGTCCTGCGAGGTGGCAGGACTCTGTAGGGAGTGCTACCACACCAGACATCTGCCTACATTGTCCAAAATAAACAGGAAGATTCACAAGCTCTGTTCAGAAAAAAGCAAAAGCACACAAGACAGCTTGAAAGCTATGCCTAGCATCAAAGCATATCATGGCTTGAAACCCATCAAGGCTGTTAATACTAAAGGTCAGTGTATCTAATTAGTCATAGGAATGTCTACCTATGAGTTAAATGCCAATGAAACATCAGCAATTCTCTTTCATGTTTAAACAACCTTTCGCAGTGTTTTACATAACAAGGTGTGTATCACCACTCAAGTTTAAATGGGACTATTACAATCAACCACTATAAGTACGCACTGCAAGGCAAGAGTTTCCTGACGAGAGCTTCCATAGCAGCAGCAGATGCATAACTCCAGGATATTTGCTCCTTTCATGTTTTGTACCAGAACTAATGCGAAGATTTCTGAAAAAGAGCAACTCTCTTTGTGCAGTCATGGAAGATTAGGACTCACCTCCCTCCACTCCATCAGTACTTAAATCCAACAGAGAACTGGATAATTAGATTTTTTTTTTTTTTTTTTGGTGTCGATAGAATAGCTGTCCCTAGTTAATTTCTAGCTATATGTCAATATGGTTTTATGTTCCCTTTAATGTCTCTGTGTGTGCTTGGTGATAGCATTCTAGGGATGCATTAACCACCAGTGATACCTTGTGCTTACTACATCCACAGGAAAAGATTAAAAGAAAAAAAAAGAAAAAAAAAAGGAGGAAAAAGCTAAAATTCATTAAATGTATCTGATTTTTTCACTATCACTTCCTACCAGCTATCCCCAGTTAGGGCAAACCATGTTCAATTTATTTTAAAATACTTAATCACATTACTGAATGATTCCTTGGGGATTTAAAAAAAACCCAAACAGGTCATTGCCATGAAGGACATGTGGCCACTGTGTTAATCCATGAATATGATGTATTGTATTACACTGGTCTGATAAGTTTGAGAAACAGGGGCTGGTAGAATCCAGGAGGTTATTGAAAACTAGAAGGAAGAGTTAGTTCTGTGTAATAGCAAGCTGTTACACAGCACGAGGAGAAAAAAACACACACATATTGGATGCAGCATAGTCACCAGCATTGACAAGTTGAAGGAAGACTGAGATGTCTATCAAATGTAAAGAGCCTGTTTTCCAGCCAGGGTTACAGATTTTGGCAGCCTTGTGCCATTAAAGAGTTATATTCCCACCAATCAGTTCTCCAGTCCAGTTCATGACATGGCATCACCAGCATTTGTGCAAGGACCACCATCCAGCTTGACCCATCTGGGAAAGAAGATGCTGAGGCTAGCAGCCTGGCCAAATCCACTGCCTGGCAACCCTCCCCAACAGGAACGAGGCAGAAGTTACACAACTGATTTAAATTTTAGAAGCCAAAGGAAGCCTATGGAAAGCTAACCCTATAGCCCTATCACTTTACACGCACTTTAAAAAAAGTTTCGTATTTTCAGAAGAACAGTACAGGGATTCACTTATGCAATGAATTTAATGAAAGCCCTCTCCACACAGCTGCTTACACTAACAATGTTAGAGCTGTTAGTGTCCATTGCTTTGCACGTAATGCAAGCATTGATTTTGGCTTAGTAATCTTATTGTTATAAACCTGTTCTGGGATGGTTTTTGACAAGTATCTTCCTATGAAAATGCTCACTTGTCATAATCCAGTATTTTTCATGAAAAAAATCCCATATTTGAAATCCTGGGATATTTTTTGCCTTGGGAAAACAGTTTTTCCGCACAAAATTCCCGTTCTCTATGCCATACAAGCCCTTCTGCTCCATTTCATGAAGTGATCAACACTAGTTCCTTCAGATAAACAGTCCTGGATAGAAAAATACATTTCAGTTTTTGGACATGATGTGTTTACATAATGGCTTTCTCATGCTAGTCTAAAGACGTGCTTTTTTTGCTGCTAGACAGAGTTTACTGTTGTCTGACGAAAACATGCCAAGAGTCAAAGATTTAGAATGAATTAGTGGAATTGCAAAGGCAGGAATTTAGGTGGCATTTAAAAAAACCCCACCAAATATCTTAAGCCTCCCCTCTTATCCCTACCCTAGACACCCCCAAACCAAAGCTAACCCCAACTTATTACTGAAGACTGAAACCGTGATTGCCTCAAACATTCCTAAATAGTATTTACCACAGGTTACAGAATACAGAAAGACTCAAAGAAAGTGTTGCATTTGGCCTAATACCACTGTGATGAACAAAGGAAAAAAAAAATCCCAACAGAAGCAGCAGTCAGTATGTTAAAGGAGCGTTGTACAAAAATAATGTTTAAAATTTCATACATTCTCAAGATCAGGTTTTCATTTCACTTAGTTTTCCATATCTTTACTGTACCAGAGGGTAGTCTTTTTATAGAAGGTGTTTTTTTTTTTTTCTCTTAATAGTGAATAAACTTTTATGGAGGAATTCTCATTAAAAATTAGTTACATTTTGAAGTAGAAAGTATTTTTACACTTTTCTACAAGGATAATCAAGTGCTACTACTACAAAAGAACTGGTCCAAGAATTTTTAGCATGAAATAGACTGAATACATAGACTTTGTCCTGATCATTCACACAGGTGATACTTTAATAGCAGGATAATTCATCTACTCCAGTTTATCTGCTCTACAACTTCAGTAAACGCAAGTACACTCAGTATTTTGTGAAAGGCATCTATGCAAGTTTGGGATTTACCCCCTACCTTTTTTTTCAAATTACTTCAAGTGACTTAACCTACTTACATCTTGGCCAGCCAATTTCCTTCTGAGATGGACAGCTTGCTCCGTTTTTGGTGGAGGGTTGATTCCAGCAAACAGCCAAACACCCTCACAAGCTGTGCGCTCGCTCCCCTCTCCACCAAGATGGGGAGGAATAGAAGGAAGTTGAGAAGACTTGTGGATCGAGATAATACTTTAACGGGGAAAGCAAAAGCTGCATGCGCAAGCAAAGCGGAAACAGGAACTCATTCATGACTTCCCATCAGCACGCAGTTTTCCAGCCACTTCCTGGCAAGGGGTGGAGTGGGGGCAGAGTAGGAAACCAGAAAGCCTTCATTGCTGTGCAAGTATTGTTCAGCTACCAGCCAAAACATTGATACGTCATCAACACCGTTTTTAGGCACAAAACTCAAAATGCAGCACCATAAGGCTGCTGTGAAGAAAGTTAATTCCATCCCAGCCAGACCCAGTACAGCAGGACAGCTACCTGCTTGCCCCCAGTCCTTCTCTCCAGTAAAGCAATAGAAAATAGACCAGAGTTGGCTCCTTTGCTACAAAAGACTCAAGCAGACTACTGGAAAGTAGCAGAACAAAAAATTACTATGGGGAAAACAACCACAACATGACAGCATTTGCAGCTTAGTTTCTTCAGTGTTTGCAGACATACCTTTCTTCCTAAATGCACTGTATATATTTTTGCCATAAACTTCATCACCTGAGCAAACACTGAATATTCAATGCATTAAATTTACATCATCCTATCATAGACTGTGCTTGTTCTATAAATTTAAATTGTGATTTGTGAGGCACAGTCAGAAGAAACAAGCAGTTTAGAGAGAGTTCCCTCCTAGTTTTGAACAATGCTGAAGATTATCTTGGAGTCAAACGGCATGGGTGATTAGTACTTGCATCGATTTTAATCCTCTCCTAATATTCTGAGAAATTATTGTCTTTGACTTAACTTAGAAGACAGTTTTCAGAACTAGTTCAATTAAACACTTAGATCTTCTTTCAGGGTTCAGAATAGCTTTGTAAATATGCAAAAACATCAGCTAAGCAGAGACCTATTACTTCAATGCCTACAAATTCTTACATTTTCTCCTAATTCATTTTAGGCTTTAATTTACCATGAACAATCCAAGAGTTATTTATATTTACAGGATACATTTTGTACTCACAGGCATGAAAAAATATAATTTGTCTCATCTAATGAGTCAATATTAGCTTTTGTTTTTACCTTTCCATAAGCAGAATATTTTTAAACGTATTTAACTGGAGTTATTTTTACCCAACATTTTATGTATCCTCTTAAATAAGAGCAGTCATATGTCAGCCTATCACTATTACTGCAACTTATTTCAGAGAAAACAAAAATGGAAAAAGCCTACATAAAGGAAACATTGCATGAAGAAAAAAATATTTCTCTCCATAAGTGAAGGCAAACATGACCAAAACTTTTGGATTTTCTTTTTTTAAATGCTCATGAAACTTTCAGAAAGATGCTGTTTCTCTCCTCAAGAATTTGATACAACTCTAAATAATCTGGAAATCTAAAAGAGAGTTAAAACATATGTTTGGCATAAGAGGTAGCTCTCCATTATAGCAAATAACCCAACACCTTCAACCCCTTCAAAACACTTGCACCATATACTATGAGGTGTGAAACACACACGTGCAGAGTCTTCCTTGGCAAAAAGTTCCATTCATTGTTAGGAAGATGCCACTTACAGGCTGACTTTTATGAAAACTCAGATCCCAGCTAAGGTATGATGTATGAAAACATGTAAAATACTGCTTCATCTCTGTAGCAGTCCTCCGACAATTACAACATGCTCAGTTTGGAAATATTAGTCAATGAGGAAACTCTTAAATGCTGAATTACTTAAACTCTTCAGAAAGTTAAATTATGGAGCAGAAGAAAGACGGCTCATAGACCTCAACATATCCAGAACGGAATATCCACATTTATTTAAGTTAAAGAAAACAACTTCTGCTGTTAATTCAGTTAATCTTCACCCTTCACTACTTAATTAGTAAAGTTATTTTTGAGCTCTGAGAAGGGAGACTTAAATAAACAGGAAGTTCTTCCTTTAACCATTAATGGGCAGTTAAGAACCTGGAGTCATTGAAAAATGCGGAAAGTAAAACTTCTTCAAGCTGCTTAAAACATCATTTGAAAGCAGAACTATGACTGACAGATTAATACAGAAAAATATCACCGTTGCATTACATCCAAGTACCATACAATTGTTTACCTAGTCTGGTATCTTACTGTTCATACAGCTGGTCTCCCTTCGTCAGAGGATTAGCTACACCACATTACTGTCTTTCAGAGCACATGGTTAACAAACTCTTTACTAAACTGAATATAGTGAGCAAGACAAATTTCATAGGTGAAAAAAAAACAAACAGAAACGTCAAACAGTTTTTCCATTAAAATCTGTTTCCAAAGTACTCAACCAAGCTGAAATAACCACTCCATTCTTCAAAATAAACCTCAGGACAGTAAGGCTTGAATTGTGGGAGGAGAAGAAAACAGCAAGGAAATCAAAACTTACTGCCCATAGAATATGCCAGTTCAGTGGATGACTGTTACTGTAAGATATAGCCTGATCTGGAGAAGAATTATTCAGTAGAAAGAACCATTCAGCACACACGATGCAAGATGGAGGGAAGGTCAGCCTGAATCTTTAGATAAACTGGCAGGTGAGGATGAACTTGAGTTCTCATTGACTGTTAGAGAGACCATAGAATAACAATTTCTGGGGCTAGAGCTTCCAAGAATTACCAGTACTCTTTCAGGTGACAGGGAGGTATATATTCTAAGTGTAGAAATATAAATCTGTAAGCAGTCCACTTACGCTAACAGAGAGTATCTTTAAAGAGAGTTCTTCCATGATGTCTAAATCTCTGTGGAGAGCTTTGTGCCCAGGGATACATCACCATGGACCACCTAATTTACTTCTGTGACAGAGCTAAACTATCATATTTGACTGAAGAGTGCTGATTTGAGGTGCATCCAAGCAAAAAAGCTCTGGAGCTCATGGCTTCTCAGAATGTGTCTGAGGCTTCAACCAGTTGTGGTGACAGGCAGCTACAAGCCTCAGTGTGTAATGCTAAGGAGGGACCTTGGTCAGTCTTGCAATCTGAGGGTGACGCCAGACAGAAAGGGAAACAGCAGTAGCTGAATTCCTCTTCAAAATCCATCAGAATACAAAGAGCAGGAGGAAGAAATGTCTTTCCATGGGTATTGCAAGGGAAAATTTTCCAGCCTTGCAAGACAGGCAGGAGCACACCCACCGTTAGAATGTGGAGGTGGACTCCAAAAAAGCCTTATTATTATGCTTCCTATAGTTACATGTTCATCTTGCAAATCTTGTAGTCTGCTCTATTAATCTTTTACTACATAAAAGAAAAAATGTGCACAGGACAAATATTCTACCAATCTCATTAGACTGTTCTGACTGAGACAAGTTCCTGATTTCAAGACAGAGCAAAATCTAATACTTTCCTCCTCCAGTGACAAGACTACCGTACCAAGCACTGAAACCATATATGCATTTGTTTTATCCTCCTCAGAGTTTATTTTGCATGTAATTTTACACAGTTTATACTTCACATCATACATTTATTCCTTCTCTTGAAAAAAGGTTTGACACACATTTATTCCTTCTCTTGAAAAAAGGTTTGACACAGACAATTGCCTTGCATTACATTTTGAAACCTGGAACTGGTGCCAGTAAAAAAAAAAACCACCCTATAAAACATATTAGATCAATACAATGTAAATATAACATGTATTAGAAGTTGCTCGTTATTTCACTACAAGGAAAACAATCTGGAAAAAAAAAAAATAATCAGTTCCAGTTGCTAAAACAGTTCAGTGTATTTTCTTTAAAGTCTTAGTGTAACGGGAATGCTTTTATTAGCCCACTAGCAAACAATGATCAAACTGGTGTAGAGGAAATGAAGCATGATCCTAAACAGTATTATAGTACTCAACTGCAATATAAAATTCTCCGTCACACAGAACATAGCAGACTGGGGAAGTTCATAAAGTCCGTTCAGTGTGAACTCTGCAAAAGACCATTTTCTATCATGCTGCATTATTCCATCCGTTATTTTGCTTAAGAAGTAAGCCACAAGTAAGCATTCCAAGAACTGTGAATAGATTTTCAGTGTTGGCACATCTATTTAGTAATTTACACAATGGCTCACGTAGGAAACTGGGTAAAATTATGACTTGGAAATGGTCACGGACATCTTCCTCTTTGGCTACTTTAAAAGTTAGAAAACTCAGATTTGTACAAAAGACATTCATTTCAGAACCAATTTAAATATGTTTTTAAATAAATGGAACAAATAAAGCATGTCTCGTTAATTTGGTATTAATTTTCCAGAATGCTCTGCAATACATTTTCAAATATACAAAATCTTACTCTTTACAAAAAAAGTTGTAGGTCATGAAAGAACTCATTTGAATAATCTTAGCAGCACTCCAATAATTAACTACCTTGATTTTATCGAAAAAACACCTTAGTTTGATCACTGTATTTTGAGACTGCTTCTTCATGAGAAGCAATGTTTCAAAAGTTATAAAAGTGCAAGAACATCATCATGTTCCAAGCTGAAAGGCAGCTTCTGAAATAGTGAAATCAGTATTGCAAGGTCCTGACATTAGTGAAATAAATGCAATGGGAAGAATTACATTTTAAGTACATCTTCCAGTGTGGTAGCATTGCAGTAAGAACAAAACACTCTTCTCACTGAACGTTTTAGTCATCTAAATAAAATAGTTGCGTCATTTTTTTCAGCTGTAGCAAGTGAGATGCACAGACTAAATGATTTGATTGGGAGAAAATAAGCAAAACGCACAAAAGCATCAGCAGGTCACCAGTCAATCAGCCTGCTCATTTTGCTGTTCAGCATTTTTGTGCAATTTTAATTTAATAAAAAATGGCAAAGTACGATACTCTCAGAGGACCTTCTCATCCATTTGGATAAACATTTCTAATTCCATGTTGGACTTCACTGAAGAAGAGGAGCCTCAAATCAGGTCCCACAAACCACTAAGGCTGCCTTTTAGCCAAAAACTTCTGTTTTATTTAAGCAAACTACTTACTTTTAGTAAGAAGCATTAATATATAATGAACATCTGAATTCACTAGCAAAATGAGGATTACAAGAAATTACAAACTTCAGAGCAGGATCACTCTTGTTATTCCTGATAAAATTCTGTAAACAACAATTTAATTGAGAATACCTGCTGCTTTGCAATATCTTAAGTGTGATTTTGTACTACTAGAACTACAAACCCAATGATTTCCTTTCTGCCTCTTTGTAAGTTTCCTCAAAAGAGGTTCTAGCAAGTCAAGAGCTCTGCAATTATATGTGAATATTAATCTTACATTTTAAACACCTAATATTACTATACTTAGTTTCAGAAAGCTTCCTTAGAGCAAGTTTTGTTATACTTAGTACTAGTACAGTGTATCAGCACTTCTTCTGTGACTTGCTTCTTCAGTGATAGTTACAGAGAACTTCATTTTGGGATATCCATATTCTGAAGCACAATAGCCACTCTGCTTGGAATGTACACCTAGTAAAAATATGACAGAACAAGAATAGCTGAAAAAACCATCAACCTCACAGGACACAATTTCTAAATAACAGTATGTGAAAAAACACACATGAAATATTTTAACTGTTAAAAATTTGTCATTTGTGCAATGTTGTGGGTCGTATTAACCACATTTAAAGAGTGATTATCGACTGCTTAGTCCCCAGCACTTGAATTACACGATAACCTAGAAGTTTGACAGCTTCATTGCAATCTCTCCTCTTTTCTCTTTTTTAAAAAATCTTACCTTGATATATTTTAAAGTGGCTACCAGTAGAGGGCCTCATATGACTTACAATGACCAGTTTCAAAAGCCTGAACAGGTAGGTCAATAGACCGACCGTACAATGATAAATGACAGTTTCACACACACTCTTCTGCTGTGAATTAAAGTTGCCCCAAGGTCTATGATGTCATTTCATACAGGTAAATACCAGCAACATGACACAGCAATGTATTCTTCTCACTCTTGTTATCTATAGAGTTTCAGTGTCTAAGCAATAAAACTCACTCTCAAAACTAGACAGATTCAAAATTAACCATTAAATTATTGCATTTTCTTACCTTTTTTCCCCCCAATTACCATAAAAAAAGCTCCCAAACTATATAATCAAAAGACTCCTTATAGATCACAAAAGAACCCGTGGCAATATATTTTACATGACATTCCTTCCAAGCAGAGCAGAGTCACTATCTGAAAACAAGACCAATATGTACTACCTACCAATTACCTTGATATATGGTACTCCATCAATTGTCAAGTGTATGAATGCGTTTGCTGAATAAGTCAATAAAAATGCAATTATAAAAGGTAACACAAGATTGAAGATTATTGGCTTCATTCTGACAACATCCTCTTTTAGACTATCCTTCCTCACTGTGGAATGTCTAATATTCTGCAATTTCAACTATGTTTCTGCTAACTAGAGCCCAATGGCATAAAAGGCTTTCATAGTTTTCAAAACGGAATAAAGCAAAAAGCTTTAGGAAGAGGAGAAAAAGGAAAAGAACAGCTGATCTTCATTGAACCAGACAGAGCTATGTCCAATGCTTCTTGAAAGGCATCAAATATAATGATTCCTCCTAAGGTTTCAGTGATAAATAACTTCTACAAATCTGTGCAGGAGAGGAAATACTTAATGAAGTCAGCTAGCTCAGAACATATAG
>NW_024470362.1:0-16592 GCF_900496995.4 Aquila chrysaetos chrysaetos | reverse complement strand
TGTAGATAGGGCGCCAAGGGAAGGTGAAGAGCAGCAACAGCTTTCAGGGCCTGGACCTTCCTTGTGGGAGCAGGAGCCGGACGTTTGCCTTTCCGGAAAGAGGCTCTGCCGAGGGACGAGCCGCCATGAGATGTTCCGTCTCTGGGAAGCACTGACTGCCAGTGTTGTGTGCCTGTAGATAGGGCGCCAAGGGAAGGTGAAGAGCAGCAACAGCTTTCAGGGCCTGGACCTTCCTTGTGGGAGCAGGAGCCGGACGTTTGCCTTTCCGGAAAGAGGCTCTGCCGAGGACGAGCGCCATGAGATGTTCCGTCTCTGGGAAAGCACTGACTGCCAGTGTTGTTGTGCCTGTAGATAGGGCGCCAAGGGAAGGTGAAGAGCAGCAACAGCTTTCAGGCCTGGACCTTCCTTGTGGGAGCAGGAGGCGGACGTTTGCCTTTCCGGAAAGAGGCTCTGCCGAGGACGAGCGCCATGAGATGTTCTGTCTCTGGGAAAGCACTGATCCCCAGTGTTGTTGTGCCTGTAGATAGGGCGCCAAGGGAAGGTGAAGAGCAGCAACAGCTTTCAGGGCCCTGGACCTTCCTTGTGGGAGCAGGAGCCGGACGTTTGCCTTTCCGGAAAGAGGCTCTGCACGAGGACGAGCGCCATGAGATGTTCCGTCTCTGGGAAAGCACTGACTGCCCAGTGTTGTTGTGCCTGTAGATAGGGCGCCAAGGGAAGGTGAAGAGCAGCAACAGCTTTCAGGGCCTGGACCTTCCTTGTGGGAGCAGGAGCCGGACGTTTGCCTTTCGGAAAGAGGCTCTGCCGAGGACGAGCGCCATGAGATGTTCCGTCTCTGGGAAAGCACTGACTGCCAGTGTTGTTGTGCCTGTAGATAGGGCGCCAAGGGAAGGTGAAGAGCAGCAACAGCTTTCAGGGCCTGGACCTTCCTTGTGGGAGCAGGAGCCGGACGTTTGCCTTTCCGGAAAGAGGCTCTGCCGAGGACGAGCGCCATGAGATGTTCTGTCTCTGGGAAAGCACTGACTGCCAGTGTTGTTGTGCCTGTAGATAGGGCGCCAAGGGAAGGTGAAGAGCAGCAACAGCTTTCAGGGCCTGGACCCTTCCTTGTGGGAGCAGGAGCCGGACGTTTGCCTTTCCGGAAAGAGGCTCTGCCGAGGACGAGCGCCATGAGATGTTCCGTCTCTGGGAAAGCACTGACTGCCAGTGTTGTTGTGCCTGTAGATAGGGCGCCAAGGGAAGGTGAAGAGCAGCAACAGCTTTCAGGGCCTGGACCTTCCTTGTGGGAGCAGGAGGCCGGACGTTTGCCTTTCCGGAAAGAGGCTCTGCCGAGGACGAGCGCCATGAGATGTTCCGTCTCTGGGAAAGCACTGACTGCCAGTGTTGTTGTGCCTGTAGATAGGGCGCCAAGGGAAGGTGAAGAGCAGCAACAGCTTTCAGGGCCTGGACCTTCCTTGTGGGAGCAGGAGCCGGACGTTTGCCTTTCCGGAAAGAGGCTCTGCCGAGGACGAGCGCCATGAGATGTTCCTGTCTCTGGGAAAGCACTGATCTGCCAGTGTTGTTGTGCCTGTAGATAGGGCGCCAAGGGAAGGTGAAGAGCAGCAACAGCTTTCAGGGCCTGGACCTTCCTTGTGGGAGCAGGAGCCGGACGTTTGCCTTTCCGGAAAGAGGCTCTGCCGAGGACGAGCGCCATGAGATGTTCCGTCTCTGGGAAAGCACTGACTGCCAGTGTTGTTGTGCCTGTAGATAGGGCGCCAAGGGAAGGTGAAGAGCAGCAACAGCTTTCAGGGCCTGGACCTTCCTTGTGGGAGCAGGAGCCGGACGTTTGCCTTTCCGGAAAGAGGCTCTGCCGAGGACGAGCGCCATGAGATGTTCCGTCTCTGGGAAAGCACTGACTGCCAGTGTTGTTGTGCCTGTAGATAGGGCGCCAAGGGAAGGTGAAGAGCAGCAACAGCTTTCAGGGCCTGGACCTTCCTTGTGGGAGCAGGAGGCCGGACGTTTGCCTTTCCGGAAAGAGGCTCTGCCGAGGACGAGCGCCATGAGATGTTCCGTCTCTGGGAAAGCACTGACTGCCAGTGTGTTGTGCCTGTAGATAGGGCGCCAAGGGAAGGTGAAGAGCAGCAACAGCTTTCAGGGCCTGGACCTTCCTTGTGGGAGCAGGAGCCGGACGTTTGCCTTTCCGGAAAGAGGCTCTGCCGAGGACGAGCGCCATGAGATGTTCCGTCTCTGGGAAAGCACTGATCCCCAGTGTTGTTGTGCCTGTAGATAGGGCGCCAAGGGAAGGTGAAGAGCAGCAACAGCTTTCAGGGCCTGGACCTTCCTTGTGGGAGCAGGAGCCGGACGTTTGCCTTTCCGGAAAGAGGCTCTGCCGAGGACGAGCGCCATGAGATGTTCTGTCTCTGGGAAAGCACTGATCCCCAGTGTTGTTGTGCCTGTAGATAGGGCGCCAAGGGAAGGTGAAGAGCAGCAACAGCTTTCAGGGCCTGGACCTTCCTTGTGGGAGCAGGAGCCGGACGTTTGCCTTTCCGGAAAGAGGCTCTGCCGAGGACGAGCGCCATGAGATGTTCCGTCTCTGGGAAAGCACTGACTGCCCAGTGTTGTTGTGCCTGTAGATAGGGCGCCAAGGGAAGGTGAAGAGCAGCAACAGCTTTCAGGGCCTGGACCTTCCTTGTGGGAGCAGGAGCCGGACGTTTGCCTTTCCGGAAAGAGGCTCTGCCGAGGACGAGCGCCATGAGATGTTCTGTCTCTGGGAAAGCACTGACTGCCAGTGTTGTTGTGCCTGTAGATAGGGCGCCAAGGGAAGGTGAAGAGCAGCAACAGCTTTCAGGGCCTGGACCTTCCTTGTGGGAGCAGGAGCCGGACGTTTGCCTTTCCGGAAAGAGGCTCTGCCGAGGACGAGCGCCATGAGATGTTCCGTCTCTGGGAAAGCACTGACTGCCAGTGTTGTTGTGCCTGTAGATAGGGCGCCAAGGGAAGGTGAAGAGCAGCAACAGCTTTCAGGGCCTGGACCTTCCTTGTGGGAGCAGGAGCCGGACGTTTGCCTTTCCGGAAAGAGGCTCTGCCGAGGACGAGCGCCATGAGATGTTCCGTCTCTGGGAAAGCACTGACTGCCAGTGTTGTTGTGCCTGTAGATAGGGCGCCAAGGGAAGGTGAAGAGCAGCAACAGCTTTCAGGGCCTGGACCTTCCTTGTGGGAGCAGGAGCCGGACGTTTGCCTTTCCGGAAAGAGGCTCTGCCGAGGACGAGCGCCATGAGATGTTCCTGTCTCTGGGAAAGCACTGACTGCCAGTGTTGTTGTGCCTGTAGATAGGGCGCCAAGGGAAGGTGAAGAGCAGCAACAGCTTTCAGGGCCTGGACCTTCCTTGTGGGAGCAGGAGGCCGGACGTTTGCCTTTCCGGAAAGAGGCTCTGCCGAGGACGAGCGCCATGAGATGTTCCGTCTCTGGGAAAGCACTGACTGCCAGTGTTGTTGTGCCTGTAGATAGGGCGCCAAGGGAAGGTGAAGAGCAGCAACAGCTTTCAGGGCCTGGACCTTCCTTGTGGGAGCAGGAGGCGGACGTTTGCCTTTCCGGAAAGAGGCTCTGCCGAGGACGAGCGCCATGAGATGTTCCGTCTCTGGGAAAGCACTGACTGCCAGTGTTGTTGTGCCTGTAGATAGGGCGCCAAGGGAAGGTGAAGAGCAGCAACAGCTTTCAGGGCCTGGACCTTCCTTGTGGGAGCAGGAGCCGGACGTTTGCCTTTCCGGAAAGAGGCTCTGCCGAGGACGAGCGCCATGAGATGTTCCGTCTCTGGGAAAGCACTGACTGCCCAGTGTTGTTGTGCCTGTAGATAGGGCGCCAAGGGAAGGTGAAGAGCAGCAACAGCTTTCAGGGCCTGGACCTTCCTTGTGGGAGCAGGAGCCGGACGTTTGCCTTTCCGGAAAGAGGCTCTGCCGAGGACGAGCGCCATGAGATGTTCCGTCTCTGGGAAAGCACTGACTGCCAGTGTTGTTGTGCCTGTAGATAGGGCGCCAAGGGAAGGTGAAGAGCAGCAACAGCTTTCAGGGCCTGGACCTTCCTTGTGGGAGCAGGAGCCGGACGTTTGCCTTTCCGGAAAGAGGCTCTGCCGAGGACGAGCGCCATGAGATGTTCCGTCTCTGGGAAAGCACTGACTGCCCAGTGTTGTTGTGCCTGTAGATAGGGCGCCAAGGGAAGGTGAAGAGCAGCAACAGCTTTCAGGGCCTGGACCTTCCTTGTGGGAGCAGGAGCCGGACGTTTGCCTTTCCGGAAAGAGGCTCTGCCGAGGACGAGCGCCATGAGATGTTCCGTCTCTGGGAAAGCACTGATCCGCCAGTGTTGTTGTGCCTGTAGATAGGGCGCCAAGGGAAGGTGAAGAGCAGCAACAGCTTTCAGGGCCTGGACCTTCCTTGTGGGAGCAGGAGCCGGACGTTTGCCTTTCCGGAAAGAGGCTCTGCCGAGGACGAGCGCCATGAGATGTTCCGTCTCTGGGAAAGCACTGACTGCCCAGTGTTGTTGTGCCTGTAGATAGGGCGCCAAGGGAAGGTGAAGAGCAGCAACAGCTTTCAGGGCCTGGACCTTCCTTGTGGGAGCAGGAGCCGGACGTTTGCCTTTCCGGAAAGAGGCTCTGCCGAGGACGAGCGCCATGAGATGTTCCGTCTCTGGGAAAGCACTGATCCCCAGTGTTGTTGTGCCTGTAGATAGGGCGCCAAGGGAAGGTGAAGAGCAGCAACAGCTTTCAGGGCCTGGACCTTCCTTGTGGGAGCAGGAGGCCGGACGTTTGCCTTTCCGGAAAGAGGCTCTGCCGAGGACGAGCGCCATGAGATGTTCCGTCTCTGGGAAAGCACTGACTGCCCAGTGTTGTTGTGCCTGTAGATAGGGCGCCAAGGGAAGGTGAAGAGCAGCAACAGCTTTCAGGGCCTGGACCTTCCTTGTGGGAGCAGGAGCCGGACGTTTGCCTTTCCGGAAAGAGGCTCTGCCGAGGACGAGCGCCATGAGATGTTCCGTCTCTGGGAAAGCACTGACTGCCCAGTGTTGTTGTGCCTGTAGATAGGGCGCCAAGGGAAGGTGAAGAGCAGCAACAGCTTTCAGGGCCTGGACCTTCCTTGTGGGAGCAGGAGCCGGACGTTTGCCTTTCCGGAAAGAGGCTCTGCCGAGGACGAGCGCCATGAGATGTTCCGTCTCTGGGAAAGCACTGACTGCCAGTGTTGTTGTGCCTGTAGATAGGGCGCCAAGGGAAGGTGAAGAGCAGCAACAGCTTTCAGGGCCTGGACCTTCCTTGTGGGAGCAGGAGGCCGGACGTTTGCCTTTCCGGAAAGAGGCTCTGCCGAGGACGAGCGCCATGAGATGTTCCGTCTCTGGGAAAGCACTGACTGCCAGTGTTGTTGTGCCTGTAGATAGGGCGCCAAGGGAAGGTGAAGAGCAGCAACAGCTTTCAGGGCCTGGACCTTCCTTGTGGGAGCAGGAGCCGGACGTTTGCCTTTCCGGAAAGAGGCTCTGCCGAGGACGAGCGCCATGAGATGTTCCGTCTCTGGGAAAGCACTGATCCCCAGTGTTGTTGTGCCTGTAGATAGGGCGCCAAGGGAAGGTGAAGAGCAGCAACAGCTTTCAGGGCCTGGACCTTCCTTGTGGGAGCAGGAGCCGGACGTTTGCCTTTCCGGAAAGAGGCTCTGCCGAGGACGAGCGCCATGAGATGTTCCGTCTCTGGGAAAGCACTGATCCCAGTGTTGTTGTGCCTGTAGATAGGGCGCCAAGGGAAGGTGAAGAGCAGCAACAGCTTTCAGGGCCTGGACCTTCCTTGTGGGAGCAGGAGCCGGACGTTTGCCTTTCCGGAAAGAGGCTCTGCCGAGGACGAGCGCCATGAGATGTTCCGTCTCTGGGAAAGCACTGATCCCCAGTGTTGTTGTGCCTGTAGATAGGGCGCCAAGGGAAGGTGAAGAGCAGCAACAGCTTTCAGGGCCTGGACCTTCCTTGTGGGAGCAGGAGCCGGACGTTTGCCTTTCCGGAAAGAGGCTCTGCCGAGGACGAGCGCCATGAGATGTTCCGTCTCTGGGAAAGCACTGACTGCCAGTGTTGTTGTGCCTGTAGATAGGGCGCCAAGGGAAGGTGAAGAGCAGCAACAGCTTTCAGGGCCTGGACCTTCCTTGTGGGAGCAGGAGCCGGACGTTTGCCTTTCCGGAAAGAGGCTCTGCCGAGGACGAGCGCCATGAGATGTTCCGTCTCTGGGAAAGCACTGACTGCCCAGTGTTGTTGTGCCTGTAGATAGGGCGCCAAGGGAAGGTGAAGAGCAGCAACAGCTTTCAGGGCCTGGACCTTCCTTGTGGGAGCAGGAGCCGGACGTTTGCCTTTCCGGAAAGAGGCTCTGCCGAGGACGAGCGCCATGAGATGTTCCGTCTCTGGGAAAGCACTGACTGCCAGTGTTGTTGTGCCTGTAGATAGGGCGCCAAGGGAAGGTGAAGAGCAGCAACAGCTTTCAGGGCCTGGACCTTCCTTGTGGGAGCAGGAGCCGGACGTTTGCCTTTCCGGAAAGAGGCTCTGCCGAGGACGAGCGCCATGAGATGTTCCGTCTCTGGGAAAGCACTGACTGCCAGTGTTGTTGTGCCTGTAGATAGGGCGCCAAGGGAAGGTGAAGAGCAGCAACAGCTTTCAGGGCCTGGACCTTCCTTGTGGGAGCAGGAGCCGGACGTTTGCCTTTCCGGAAAGAGGCTCTGCCGAGGACGAGCGCCATGAGATGTTCCGTCTCTGGGAAAGCACTGACTGCCAGTGTTGTTGTGCCTGTAGATAGGGCGCCAAGGGAAGGTGAAGAGCAGCAACAGCTTTCAGGGCCTGGACCTTCCTTGTGGGAGCAGGAGCCGGACGTTTGCCTTTCCGGAAAGAGGCTCTGCCGAGGACGAGCGCCATGAGATGTTCCGTCTCTGGGAAAGCACTGATCTGCCAGTGTTGTTGTGCCTGTAGATAGGGCGCCAAGGGAAGGTGAAGAGCAGCAACAGCTTTCAGGGCCTGGACCTTCCTTGTGGGAGCAGGAGCCGGACGTTTGCCTTTCCGGAAAGAGGCTCTGCCGAGGACGAGCGCCATGAGATGTTCCGTCTCTGGGAAAGCACTGACTGCCAGTGTTGTTGTGCCTGTAGATAGGGCGCCAAGGGAAGGTGAAGAGCAGCAACAGCTTTCAGGGCCTGGACCTTCCTTGTGGGAGCAGGAGCCGGACGTTTGCCTTTCCGGAAAGAGGCTCTGCCGAGGACGAGCGCCATGAGATGTTCCGTCTCTGGGAAAGCACTGATCCCAGTGTTGTTGTGCCTGTAGATAGGGCGCCAAGGGAAGGTGAAGAGCAGCAACAGCTTTCAGGGCCTGGACCTTCCTTGTGGGAGCAGGAGCCGGACGTTTGCCTTTCCGGAAAGAGGCTCTGCCGAGGACGAGCGCCATGAGATGTTCCGTCTCTGGGAAAGCACTGATCGCCAGTGTTGTTGTGCCTGTAGATAGGGCGCCAAGGGAAGGTGAAGAGCAGCAACAGCTTTCAGGGCCTGGACCTTCCTTGTGGGAGCAGGAGCCGGACGTTTGCCTTTCCGGAAAGAGGCTCTGCCGAGGACGAGCGCCATGAGATGTTCCGTCTCTGGGAAAGCACTGACTGCCAGTGTTGTTGTGCCTGTAGATAGGGCGCCAAGGGAAGGTGAAGAGCAGCAACAGCTTTCAGGGCCTGGACCTTCCTTGTGGGAGCAGGAGCCGGACGTTTGCCTTTCCGGAAAGAGGCTCTGCCGAGGACGAGCGCCATGAGATGTTCCGTCTCTGGGAAAGCACTGATCCCCAGTGTTGTTGTGCCTGTAGATAGGGCGCCAAGGGAAGGTGAAGAGCAGCAACAGCTTTCAGGGCCTGGACCTTCCTTGTGGGAGCAGGAGGCGGACGTTTGCCTTTCCGGAAAGAGGCTCTGCCGAGGACGAGCGCCATGAGATGTTCCGTCTCTGGGAAAGCACTGACTGCCAGTGTTGTTGTGCCTGTAGATAGGGCGCCAAGGGAAGGTGAAGAGCAGCAACAGCTTTCAGGGCCTGGACCTTCCTTGTGGGAGCAGGAGCCGGACGTTTGCCTTTCCGGAAAGAGGCTCTGCCGAGGACGAGCGCCATGAGATGTTCCGTCTCTGGGAAAGCACTGATCCCAGTGTTGTTGTGCCTGTAGATAGGGCGCCAAGGGAAGGTGAAGAGCAGCAACAGCTTTCAGGGCCTGGACCTTCCTTGTGGGAGCAGGAGCCGGACGTTTGCCTTTCCGGAAAGAGGCTCTGCCGAGGACGAGCGCCATGAGATGTTCTGTCTCTGGGAAAGCACTGACTGCCCAGTGTTGTTGTGCCTGTAGATAGGGCGCCAAGGGAAGGTGAAGAGCAGCAACAGCTTTCAGGGCCTGGACCTTCCTTGTGGGAGCAGGAGCCGGACGTTTGCCTTTCCGGAAAGAGGCTCTGCCGAGGACGAGCGCCATGAGATGTTCCGTCTCTGGGAAAGCACTGATCCCCAGTGTTGTTGTGCCTGTAGATAGGGCGCCAAGGGAAGGTGAAGAGCAGCAACAGCTTTCAGGGCCTGGACCTTCCTTGTGGGAGCAGGAGCCGGACGTTTGCCTTTCCGGAAAGAGGCTCTGCCGAGGACGAGCGCCATGAGATGTTCCGTCTCTGGGAAAGCACTGACTGCCAGTGTTGTTGTGCCTGTAGATAGGGCGCCAAGGGAAGGTGAAGAGCAGCAACAGCTTTCAGGGCCTGGACCTTCCTTGTGGGAGCAGGAGCCGGACGTTTGCCTTCCGGAAAGAGGCTCTGCCGAGGACGAGCGCCATGAGATGTTCCGTCTCTGGGAAAGCACTGACTGCCAGTGTTGTTGTGCCTGTAGATAGGGCGCCAAGGGAAGGTGAAGAGCAGCAACAGCTTTCAGGGCCTGGACCTTCCTTGTGGGAGCAGGAGCCGGACGTTTGCCTTTCCGGAAAGAGGCTCTGCCGAGGACGAGCGCCATGAGATGTTCCGTCTCTGGGAAAGCACTGATCCCAGTGTTGTTGTGCCTGTAGATAGGGCGCCAAGGGAAGGTGAAGAGCAGCAACAGCTTTCAGGGCCTGGACCTTCCTTGTGGGAGCAGGAGGCCGGACGTTTGCCTTTCCGGAAAGAGGCTCTGCCGAGGACGAGCGCCATGAGATGTTCCGTCTCTGGGAAAGCACTGACTGCCAGTGTTGTTGTGCCTGTAGATAGGGCGCCAAGGGAAGGTGAAGAGCAGCAACAGCTTTCAGGGCCTGGACCTTCCTTGTGGGAGCAGGAGCCGGACGTTTGCCTTTCCGGAAAGAGGCTCTGCCGAGGACGAGCGCCATGAGATGTTCCGTCTCTGGGAAAGCACTGACTCCCAGTGTTGTTGTGCCTGTAGATAGGGCGCCAAGGGAAGGTGAAGAGCAGCAACAGCTTTCAGGGCCTGGACCTTCCTTGTGGGAGCAGGAGCCGGACGTTTGCCTTTCCGGAAAGAGGCTCTGCCGAGGACGAGCGCCATGAGATGTTCCTGTCTCTGGGAAAGCACTGACTGCCCAGTGTTGTTGTGCCTGTAGATAGGGCGCCAAGGGAAGGTGAAGAGCAGCAACAGCTTTCAGGGCCTGGACCTTCCTTGTGGGAGCAGGAGCCGGACGTTTGCCTTTCCGGAAAGAGGCTCTGCCGAGGACGAGCGCCATGAGATGTTCCGTCTCTGGGAAAGCACTGACTGCCCAGTGTTGTTGTGCCTGTAGATAGGGCGCCAAGGGAAGGTGAAGAGCAGCAACAGCTTTCAGGGCCTGGACCTTCCTTGTGGGAGCAGGAGCCGGACGTTTGCCTTTCCGGAAAGAGGCTCTGCCGAGGACGAGCGCCATGAGATGTTCCGTCTCTGGGAAAGCACTGATCCCCAGTGTTGTTGTGCCTGTAGATAGGGCGCCAAGGGAAGGTGAAGAGCAGCAACAGCTTTCAGGGCCTGGACCTTCCTTGTGGGAGCAGGAGCCGGACGTTTGCCTTTCCGGAAAGAGGCTCTGCCGAGGACGAGCGCCATGAGATGTTCCGTCTCTGGGAAAGCACTGACTCCCAGTGTTGTTGTGCCTGTAGATAGGGCGCCAAGGGAAGGTGAAGAGCAGCAACAGCTTTCAGGGCCTGGACCTTCCTTGTGGGAGCAGGAGCCGGACGTTTGCCTTTCCGGAAAGAGGCTCTGCCGAGGACGAGCGCCATGAGATGTTCGTCTCTGGGAAAGCACTGACTCCCAGTGTTGTTGTGCCTGTAGATAGGGCGCCAAGGGAAGGTGAAGAGCAGCAACAGCTTTCAGGGCCTGGACCTTCCTTGTGGGAGCAGGAGCCGGACGTTTGCCTTTCCGGAAAGAGGCTCTGCCGAGGACGAGCGCCATGAGATGTTCCGTCTCTGGGAAAGCACTGATCCCCAGTGTTGTTGTGCCTGTAGATAGGGCGCCAAGGGAAGGTGAAGAGCAGCAACAGCTTTCAGGGCCTGGACCTTCCTTGTGGGAGCAGGAGCCGGACGTTTGCCTTTCCGGAAAGAGGCTCTGCCGAGGACGAGCGCCATGAGATGTTCCGTCTCTGGGAAAGCACTGATCCCCAGTGTTGTTGTGCCTGTAGATAGGGCGCCAAGGGAAGGTGAAGAGCAGCAACAGCTTTCAGGGCCTGGACCTTCCTTGTGGGAGCAGGAGCCGGACGTTTGCCTTTCCGGAAAGAGGCTCTGCCGAGGACGAGCGCCATGAGATGTTCCGTCTCTGGGAAAGCACTGATCCCCAGTGTTGTTGTGCCTGTAGATAGGGCGCCAAGGGAAGGTGAAGAGCAGCAACAGCTTTCAGGGCCTGGACCTTCCTTGTGGGAGCAGGAGCGGACGTTTGCCTTTCCGGAAAGAGGCTCTGCCGAGGACGAGCGCCATGAGATGTTCCGTCTCTGGGAAAGCACTGACTGCCAGTGTTGTTGTGCCTGTAGATAGGGCGCCAAGGGAAGGTGAAGAGCAGCAACAGCTTTCAGGGCCTGGACCTTCCTTGTGGGAGCAGGAGCCGGACGTTTGCCTTTCCGGAAAGAGGCTCTGCCGAGGACGAGCGCCATGAGATGTTCTGTCTCTGGGAAAGCACTGATCCCCAGTGTTGTTGTGCCTGTAGATAGGGCGCCAAGGGAAGGTGAAGAGCAGCAACAGCTTTCAGGGCCTGGACCTTCCTTGTGGGAGCAGGAGCCGGACGTTTGCCTTTCCGGAAAGAGGCTCTGCCGAGGACGAGCGCCATGAGATGTTCCGTCTCTGGGAAAGCACTGACTGCCAGTGTTGTTGTGCCTGTAGATAGGGCGCCAAGGGAAGGTGAAGAGCAGCAACAGCTTTCAGGGCCTGGACCTTCCTTGTGGGAGCAGGAGCCGGACGTTTGCCTTTCCGGAAAGAGGCTCTGCCGAGGACGAGCGCCATGAGATGTTCCGTCTCTGGGAAAGCACTGATCGCCAGTGTTGTTGTGCCTGTAGATAGGGCGCCAAGGGAAGGTGAAGAGCAGCAACAGCTTTCAGGGCCTGGACCTTCCTTGTGGGAGCAGGAGCCGGACGTTTGCCTTTCCGGAAAGAGGCTCTGCCGAGGACGAGCGCCATGAGATGTTCCGTCTCTGGGAAAGCACTGACTGCCAGTGTTGTTGTGCCTGTAGATAGGGCGCCAAGGGAAGGTGAAGAGCAGCAACAGCTTTCAGGGCCTGGACCTTCCTTGTGGGAGCAGGAGGCCGGACGTTTGCCTTTCGGAAAGAGGCTCTGCCGAGGACGAGCGCCATGAGATGTTCCGTCTCTGGGAAAGCACTGATCCCCAGTGTTGTTGTGCCTGTAGATAGGGCGCCAAGGGAAGGTGAAGAGCAGCAACAGCTTTCAGGGCCTGGACCTTCCTTGTGGGAGCAGGAGCCGGACGTTTGCCTTTCCGGAAAGAGGCTCTGCCGAGGACGAGCGCCATGAGATGTTCTGTCTCTGGGAAAGCACTGATCCCCAGTGTTGTTGTGCCTGTAGATAGGGCGCCAAGGGAAGGTGAAGAGCAGCAACAGCTTTCAGGGCCTGGACCTTCCTTGTGGGAGCAGGAGCCGGACGTTTGCCTTTCCGGAAAGAGGCTCTGCCGAGGACGAGCGCCATGAGATGTTCCGTCTCTGGGAAAGCACTGATCCCCAGTGTTGTTGTGCCTGTAGATAGGGCGCCAAGGGAAGGTGAAGAGCAGCAACAGCTTTCAGGGCCTGGACCTTCCTTGTGGGAGCAGGAGCCGGACGTTTGCCTTTCCGGAAAGAGGCTCTGCCGAGGACGAGCGCCATGAGATGTTCCGTCTCTGGGAAAGCACTGATCCCCAGTGTTGTTGTGCCTGTAGATAGGGCGCCAAGGGAAGGTGAAGAGCAGCAACAGCTTTCAGGGCCTGGACCTTCCTTGTGGGAGCAGGAGCCGGACGTTTGCCTTTCCGGAAAGAGGCTCTGCCGAGGACGAGCGCCATGAGATGTTCCGTCTCTGGGAAAGCACTGATCGCCAGTGTTGTTGTGCCTGTAGATAGGGCGCCAAGGGAAGGTGAAGAGCAGCAACAGCTTTCAGGGCCTGGACCTTCCTTGTGGGAGCAGGAGCCGGACGTTTGCCTTTCCGGAAAGAGGCTCTGCCGAGGACGAGCGCCATGAGATGTTCCGTCTCTGGGAAAGCACTGACTGCCAGTGTTGTTGTGCCTGTAGATAGGGCGCCAAGGGAAGGTGAAGAGCAGCAACAGCTTTCAGGGCCTGGACCTTCCTTGTGGGAGCAGGAGCCGGACGTTTGCCTTTCCGGAAAGAGGCTCTGCCGAGGACGAGCGCCATGAGATGTTCTGTCTCTGGGAAAGCACTGATCCCCAGTGTTGTTGTGCCTGTAGATAGGGCGCCAAGGGAAGGTGAAGAGCAGCAACAGCTTTCAGGGCCTGGACCTTCCTTGTGGGAGCAGGAGCCGGACGTTTGCCTTTCCGGAAAGAGGCTCTGCCGAGGACGAGCGCCATGAGATGTTCCTGTCTCTGGGAAAGCACTGACTCCCAGTGTTGTTGTGCCTGTAGATAGGGCGCCAAGGGAAGGTGAAGAGCAGCAACAGCTTTCAGGGCCTGGACCTTCCTTGTGGGAGCAGGAGCCGGACGTTTGCCTTTCCGGAAAGAGGCTCTGCCGAGGACGAGCGCCATGAGATGTTCCGTCTCTGGGAAAGCACTGATCCCCAGTGTTGTTGTGCCTGTAGATAGGGCGCCAAGGGAAGGTGAAGAGCAGCAACAGCTTTCAGGGCCTGGACCTTCCTTGTGGGAGCAGGAGCCGGACGTTTGCCTTTCCGGAAAGAGGCTCTGCCGAGGACGAGCGCCATGAGATGTTCCGTCTCTGGGAAAGCACTGACTGCCCAGTGTTGTTGTGCCTGTAGATAGGGCGCCAAGGGAAGGTGAAGAGCAGCAACAGCTTTCAGGGCCTGGACCTTCCTTGTGGGAGCAGGAGCCGGACGTTTGCCTTTCCGGAAAGAGGCTCTGCCGAGGACGAGCGCCATGAGATGTTCCTGTCTCTGGGAAAGCACTGATCCCCAGTGTTGTTGTGCCTGTAGATAGGGCGCCAAGGGAAGGTGAAGAGCAGCAACAGCTTTCAGGGCCTGGACCTTCCTTGTGGGAGCAGGAGCCGGACGTTTGCCTTTCCGGAAAGAGGCTCTGCCGAGGACGAGCGCCATGAGATGTTCGTCTCTGGGAAAGCACTGATCCCCAGTGTTGTTGTGCCTGTAGATAGGGCGCCAAGGGAAGGTGAAGAGCAGCAACAGCTTTCAGGGCCTGGACCTTCCTTGTGGGAGCAGGAGGCGGACGTTTGCCTTTCCGGAAAGAGGCTCTGCCGAGGACGAGCGCCATGAGATGTTCCGTCTCTGGGAAAGCACTGATCCCCAGTGTTGTTGTGCCTGTAGATAGGGCGCCAAGGGAAGGTGAAGAGCAGCAACAGCTTTCAGGGCCTGGACCTTCCTTGTGGGAGCAGGAGCCGGACGTTTGCCTTTCCGGAAAGAGGCTCTGCCGAGGACGAGCGCCATGAGATGTTCCGTCTCTGGGAAAGCACTGATCCGCAGTGTTGTTGTGCCTGTAGATAGGGCGCCAAGGGAAGGTGAAGAGCAGCAACAGCTTTCAGGGCCTGGACCTTCCTTGTGGGAGCAGGAGCCGGACGTTTGCCTTTCCGGAAAGAGGCTCTGCCGAGGACGAGCGCCATGAGATGTTCCGTCTCTGGGAAAGCACTGACTGCCAGTGTTGTTGTGCCTGTAGATAGGGCGCCAAGGGAAGGTGAAGAGCAGCAACAGCTTTCAGGGCCTGGACCTTCCTTGTGGGAGCAGGAGCCGGACGTTTGCCTTTCCGGAAAGAGGCTCTGCCGAGGACGAGCGCCATGAGATGTTCCGTCTCTGGGAAAGCACTGATCCCCAGTGTTGTTGTGCCTGTAGATAGGGCGCCAAGGGAAGGTGAAGAGCAGCAACAGCTTTCAGGGCCTGGACCTTCCTTGTGGAGCAGGAGCCGGACGTTTGCCTTTCCGGAAAGAGGCTCTGCCGAGGACGAGCGCCATGAGATGTTCCGTCTCTGGGAAAGCACTGACTGCCCAGTGTTGTTGTGCCTGTAGATAGGGCGCCAAGGGAAGGTGAAGAGCAGCAACAGCTTTCAGGGCCTGGACCTTCCTTGTGGGAGCAGGAGCCGGACGTTTGCCTTTCCGGAAAGAGGCTCTGCCGAGGACGAGCGCCATGAGATGTTCTCGTCTCTGGGAAAGCACTGATCGCCAGTGTTGTTGTGCCTGTAGATAGGGCGCCAAGGGAAGGTGAAGAGCAGCAACAGCTTTCAGGGCCTGGACCTTCCTTGTGGGAGCAGGAGCCGGACGTTTGCCTTTCCGGAAAGAGGCTCTGCCGAGGACGAGCGCCATGAGATGTTCCGTCTCTGGGAAAGCACTGACTGCCAGTGTTGTTGTGCCTGTAGATAGGGCGCCAAGGGAAGGTGAAGAGCAGCAACAGCTTTCAGGGCCTGGACCTTCCTTGTGGGAGCAGGAGCCGGACGTTTGCCTTTCCGGAAAGAGGCTCTGCCGAGGACGAGCGCCATGAGATGTTCCGTCTCTGGGAAAGCACTGACTGCCAGTGTTGTTGTGCCTGTAGATAGGGCGCCAAGGGAAGGTGAAGAGCAGCAACAGCTTTCAGGGCCTGGACCTTCCTTGTGGGAGCAGGAGCCGGACGTTTGCCTTTCCGGAAAGAGGCTCTGCCGAGGACGAGCGCCATGAGATGTTCCGTCTCTGGGAAAGCACTGATGCCCAGTGTTGTTGTGCCTGTAGATAGGGCGCCAAGGGAAGGTGAAGAGCAGCAACAGCTTTCAGGGCCTGGACCTTCCTTGTGGGAGCAGGAGCCGGACGTTTGCCTTTCCGGAAAGAGGCTCTGCCGAGGACGAGCGCCATGAGATGTTCCGTCTCTGGGAAAGCACTGACTGCCAGTGTTGTTGTGCCTGTAGATAGGGCGCCAAGGGAAGGTGAAGAGCAGCAACAGCTTTCAGGGCCTGGACCTTCCTTGTGGGAGCAGGAGCCGGACGTTTGCCTTTCCGGAAAGAGGCTCTGCCGAGGACGAGCGCCATGAGATGTTCCTGTCTCTGGGAAAGCACTGATCCCCAGTGTTGTTTGCCTGTAGATAGGGCGCCAAGGGAAGGTGAAGAGCAGCAACAGCTTTCAGGGCCCTGACCTTCCTTGTGGGAGCAGGAGCCGGACATTTGCCTTTCCGGAAAGAGGCTCTGCCGAGGACGAGCGCCATGAGATGTTCTGTCTCTGGGAAAGCACTGATCGCCAGTGTTGTTGTGCCTGTAGATAGTGCGCCAAGGAAGGTGAAGAGCAGCAACAGCTTTCAGGCCTGGACCTTCCTTGTGGGAGCAGGAGCCGGACGTTTGCCTTTCCGGAAAGAGGCTCTGCCGAGGACGAGCGCCATGAGATGTTCCGTCTCTGGGAAAGCACTGACTGCCAGTGTTGTTGTGCCTGTAGATAAGGGCGCCAAGGGAAGGTGAAGAGCAGCAACAGCTTTCAGGGCCTGGACCTTCCTTGTGGGAGCAGGAGCCGGACGTTTGCCTTTCCGGAAAGAGGCTCTGCCGAGGACGAGCGCCATGAGATGTTCCGTCTCTGGGAAAGCACTGACTGCCCAGTGTTGTTGTGCCTGTAGATAGGGCGCCAAGGGAAGGTGAAGAGCAGCAACAGCTTTCAGGGCCTGGACCTTCCTTGTGGGAGCAGGAGCCGGACGTTTGCCTTTCCGGAAAGAGGCTCTGCCGAGGACGAGCGCCATGAGATGTTCCGTCTCTGGGAAAGCACTGACTGCCAGTGTTGTTGTGCCTGTAGATAGGGCGCCAAGGGAAGGTGAAGAGCAGCAACAGCTTTCAGGGCCTGGACCTTCCTTGTGGGAGCAGGAGCCGGACGTTTGCCTTTCCGGAAAGAGGCTCTGCCGAGGACGAGCGCCATGAGATGTTCCGTCTCTGGGAAAGCACTGATCCCCAGTGTTGTTGTGCCTGTAGATAGGGCGCCAAGGGAAGGTGAAGAGCAGCAACAGCTTTCAGGGCCTGGACCTTCCTTGTGGGAGCAGGAGCCGGACGTTTGCCTTTCCGGAAAGAGGCTCTGCCGAGGACGAGCGCCATGAATGTTCCGTCT
>NW_024470361.1:0-17025 GCF_900496995.4 Aquila chrysaetos chrysaetos | reverse complement strand
CTGTCCACGCGCCCAGTTACACTTAATGATTGGTTATATCAACACTGTACACGCGCATCAACATAAAACATAATTGGTTATACTAACTAAAACATACAAGACTTGTTTCAGTCTAATTGGTCAAGATAAACTGCCGAATTGAGGTTGGTTGTGCCAAGTTCTCTTTATCGTGGAATGTGCACCTGTGTTTTTCTAATTGGTATCTTTCTTATTTTTGTCTTCTGTTTATTCTGTTCAAGGCCTTCTAAAGGCATCTGGAATGCTCTTGTGATCATTAGCTAAAAATGTTCCACAACATTTCCCCCCTTTTTCTTTAAAAAGAGTATTAACAGATCTAGTCACCACCATCCGCGAACTCAGCCCAGCAATCGGTAGGTGTCAGCTTTACGTGGGCGTCCCCACAGAGGCAACGATGGCCTTGCTGTACACCAACCCGATGCTCTTCGGAAAATCCCGGTATTTATACATTTGCAGAAGAACAGATTTCAGCACACGTGGCCAGCGGGTGCTAAAATTTGCCTCAGTTGAAACATAGGGAGCCTATGGCACATGCGGTCGCTGGCCAGGCACGCTGCACGAGTCATAGCCATCCTGTCTATTGGTTCATGGGCTTTGTGATGCGGTTGCAGTGCACAGAGAATCTTGACCTGTTATGTTGGTCAAGGTGACCTACGCGTTAGTTTTTGGCTGAGGTGGTATTCACATTGTCGCATCATCTAGGGTGTTCCAGATGATGATGGTCATACAAATCGAGCGGGAGTCCATCGTGGGCCTGTGAACTCAGCCCTTTGCAAAGACCTATGAATACAATTAATTAAAACACAGTAAAAGCAACATTATACCTAATAAAATACACAAGAATAAAAGAAACCCCTATTTTTAACAAAGATACAAACCAACTCCTAAGTCCCCATCCCACAGCTAAATGTTCTAAGCCGAAATGGCAGCTTTCTTAATTGCGTTGAAACCCTTGCAGCTCCTTCTTGCCTCTGCAGTTCTGTTATCTTGTTATTATTATTTCTAATAATAACTTGGACTCCACTGTCCAAGTTCCTCATGTCCGTTGTTTTTCTGGTGGTTCAAAAGTCCGTTCATATTGTAGCTGTCACGTACTCCGGTCCACTCACGTTGACTGCGGCGTACTTAACTCTAAATAATCAGGCTCAAAGAAATGTCCCCTGCTTTCCATGAAATCTCCCACAGTTCCCTTCTTTGGTTTATGAGCAATCCAGACTTGACTAATAACTTGGGATGCCATTTTCCTCAACAAGCTAACCAAACAAGGTAAAATTATTACAATAGCTAAAATCACGATAACTACAACAATACCCATGCGACATAATTCTTTAAACCAACCTGTTATCCCTAATGACCCAAACCATTCATCCAAGGGGTTCTTCTCTACTATCACTTTATTCATGTTATCTTTCAACTGCTGCAACTTTTCATGTATAGACTTCGAATGACCTGATATGGTCATACAGCACATTCCTTCAAAATCCTCACAGCCATGTCCTTGTGCTAACAATAAAAAATCTATAGCCGCCCTATTTTGTAAAATAGCATGCCTTATGTTTTCTGTGTCTTCTAAGAGATCATTTATAACACTAGATGTAAGATTTAATTGTTTCGACGTCCAACATGCTAAACGTTGCAACTCCCGTAACGCATTACCCGCTGCAGCCCCTGGTGTAAAAAGCGATAGCAGTACTCTTGTGGCCTTGCCTAACAGTCGTACGTTATCGTTACAATCAGGCCCAAGATTTTCTATAGATCCCTTGTGTCTTCGATTGTCTGTTAAATTCAGTAACTGAATAATAGAGGGTGCAAACAATGTAAGCTTACCCAAGTAACATGGTCCGCCAAAAGATCTCACTGGGATGCCGTGCCAAGCACGATCACCGCATATCAAAAAATATCCGCTTGGTAAAGCCTTGGCGGTATAATTAGTACCTATAAATATCTTACTCCCCTGGGTTTCTGCTCCCACGGCTCCTACACAATAATCCCTACTATCCATAAACTTATACCAAGAGCTTGGACTAGATACATTTGTCCACCCCGACATATTGTGTTGCTGATAATAATTAATTCCTGTGCTAAACCTTCCTGCCAAATATACACATGACTTATTACCATATGTTGATCCTACTAAATCAAGCTCTTGCGGATCCCAGGGCAATGTAACATTAAGAGAATTGATAATCTTTGCAGTTGCTACCCCTGTAAGATTTTGACAATGCTGCTGTGGGATGTGCGACGAATACAAGCTGTAACAGGTCTCATTGATCTTTGTTTCATTCAAAGCACTGCCATCAGAAACCCATGCTCGAAAATCTGGCAGGTACAAATATGGCACTCCCACCAAACATGTTCGAAATGGATCTGAGGGTGTACTCATTGAGAGGCAAAAAGACTGTTGTCCTGTCTGGGTGGCCCAGGTTATCCACATATTTTGCCTTGGGTTAATTCGGTGTAATGGTAATGCTGGCTGTACCACCGCACATATTGCGATGAGGCAGCAAAGTGTTTCCACCAACGGTGGCGCACCTAATACCTTCTTGTGTCGTTCCATGTCTTGTCAATAATCTGATAACTTCTGGGCATCCGGACGTTTACCCCACACTGTTTCCCCACTTTTTTTTTTTTTTTTTTTTTCAAGATTCCCTTTATTTCACAAAAGAATCCAACTTATATATGTTTCAACAAAGATCCAGAAAGTACTAACGACTCACAGCCAATACTACTAGCACAGGAGGGCATATATGACCCAGCTGGGATGTTTGCCAGTCCTCAGAACAGTTAAAAATAAAAACACTCCATAGACATACTCGTGACTGTCTTCAGCCACATCTTCCCAGGCCTGCACAAGGCCATCCTCCAACCTGACCTTGTAAAACTAGTTCTTCAAGGCTTGGCAAACATGCAGCACAACAAATTCTAACGGTCACTCTTGAAAACAAATGCCAGGTGTTCTGAGCTGCTCCCACATCGCCCCCTTTTTTGTTTAGGAACATCAGATTCACGAGGAAGGCAGCGAGGACTCTAGCTTCGAACTGACGCAATCCTCGTACTGCTCCTCAGGTGATTCTGATTGCTGCAAACACACAAATGATTAATAATTCTCCAATAGCAATATAAATTCAGATACACAAATTTAAACCTCCAAATCATATTTTTGGATTTAAGCATTCAACAGTATTAGACAATTCTTTGAAAAACACCCTGTTCTGCTAATTTCATATATACACTTTCATTCCCTTGTAAAGGAGTTACACAGAGCCCTTGTTTTTGAAATTCCCAATTGCAATGTAATTTCATTCTATTTTATAATGCATTTTGTCTATGTGATGGGTTGATCCTGGCTGGACACCAGTCACCTACCATAGCTATGCTATCACTCTCTCCTCCACAGCTGGACAGGGGAACGGGAAATGAGGTTTTGCTGTTAGTTCGTCACACATTATCTCTGTCACTTCATCCTCCTCAGTGGCAGCACTCATCACACTCTTCCCCTGTTCCAGCGTGGGATCTCTCCCACGGGAGACAGTCCTCCACGAAGATCTTCAGCATGGGTCCCCTCCCCAGCGTGCAGTCCTTCAGGAGCACACTGCTCCAGCGTGGACCTCCATAGACCGCAGGGGAACGACCCGTCTCACCATGGTCTTCACCACGGGCTGCAGGGGAATCTCTGCTCCGGCGCCTGGAGCATCTCCTCCCCCTCCTTCTGCACTGACCTTGGTGTCTGCAGGGTTATTTCTCTTAGATGTTCTCACTCTTCAGCTGCCATGTCTGTGTGTTCTGCAACCGCATCTCTCTTCCCCCTCTCCAGCTGTTTGTTTTCATTATTTTTTTCCCTGTCTCTTCCTCTCTCTCTCTCTCTTTTTTTTTAAATTATTTTTATGCAAGCCAAGTTACATGAAATGCTTTTGCAATCATATGTTCAACTATTTTATGATACGTGGTACAATCATTACAACTGCTAATATTACAATTAAAATAACTAAGTTATGTATAAGCAAATCTTTCAACCATCCCGTAATTCTCAAACTTGTTAGCCATCCAGTTAAACCTGTGTCAGTTATCGTGAGCCTTTTACTGTGGGTCATATTGATATCAGGTGTTAGTAACGCAAGTCGTCCGAGGCTACATGGCCTCCCGTTAAGTTTCAATGGAATTCCTCTCCCACGCTCTATTTCCACAAATTAAAAATATCCCCGCAGGTAAAGCAGCTGGAATAGAAAAAAGAGTGTGATATTCTGGAATAGATATAGTTACACCAAGCTGTAGCATTTCTATATACAGGCAAAATAGCATTTACATTCTGACCCTTTCGAGTGGTGTTATAGATGTAATTACACATCACACAGGCATTCATGATGACTGATCCTAACAACTCTCTCTTGAGGTTCTTGCATTTCTTGAGGCAGGTGTGCATACAACAGGAAAAGTAAACATGGTATCTCCTTGCTGTAGAGCTTTTTCTCGACAGCGTTGCATCAAACTATGTGTATTTTTTCCCAAATCATTAAGTGAATCGTCACGGATTAGACAGAGGCATAGAGTTAGAGGGATTAGCAGGAAAAGGAGATACAGGTAGTGTAGTAAAGTTAGGTTCTGTTTTAAGTCCTGCAGACCCTGGAGATGGAGTACCAGGCGATTGGGGTGGGGGGGTGGGGGACGGCGGCGGCACGGCAGTGGCCACAGCCGCGCAGAGGCCGCGGGAGGCAGCGGCAGGGCGGCCGTGGCGGGCAGCGGTGGAGGTAATGAGGGATATAAATGCGGCTCTTTTTCAGAGTCCACCCTGCCTGATGCAAAAGAATTATTATCAGAATCAGAATCCTGCTCGTTAGTGGTCTGCTTACAAACTGCCTCCTCAAAAGCAGTATCAGGTTGTATTGATATGATTTTCTCTGCCGGCTGTAAATGCACCAGCATAGTATAAATGAATTTCCATGTCGACCACAAGGTTTTAGCAAGCATTCGCGAGTCATGTGGAGTTAAAGTTGACCCAGAAAATGTATGGGACAAAACTGCCTGCGTAAAAGGAGATTTTAAACCATACTGAGCAATTGTAACTTTTGTTTCTTTTATGATTTTCCAATCAAATAAAACCCATTGATTAGGTCTACCCCCAGCCCCAGCAATAATCAGAAATGCTGTGGGAGCTGCTATGATTTCTCCCTCAATTAAGGCATCGCGAATAATTCCCGCGCAGGTAAAAGGGGTGCATCAAAGGATACGGCTGGTGGTTTTTCTCGCTTCACAGCAGGATCCAGCTGTGCCAGCTTTTCTATTGCTGACCGCAACTGCTGCGAAGTGAGCTCTGGCCCCTCTTTGTGCTCTTGAGGTGACCCGGGCGTAGACAAAGGCAACGGAGGGTATATGCTAGGTATAATTTGTTCATGTTGAGCGGCGATATCTGGGGGCTGTTTTTTCCTAGGCAGATTTTTACTCGCTTCCTGATTCTGTAGGATTTCCTTTAAGTGTACGGTTAGGGAGGCTTGGGAACTGTCAGATGGCTGATTAATATCAGCAGTCCCAGGGAGTGGAGCAGAATTCAAGGGCACAGGAGCAGGCAGACAAGATCCGGGAAAGCCAAAAGTTTCTCTCGCTGCATTATGTTTTTCTCCCCGCATTTCCCCTTCGCTTGTGGTTGGAGAGAGCGCAGCAAAAGCAGACGCAGACGCTTTACGATCTGCTTTCATTTCTTGTAGAGTTGTCTTAATTAATTTCCATAAAGTTGCAAGACCTTTAACTTCTTTAGACCTGTCACTAATTTCATCCCATAGGGAGGTTCCGATAGCTTCTACAATCTCTCTATCCACATTAATCACTTCCGAGTCTGCCTCGTCCGAATCAATCGGACGAGAAACGGCCCCCCCCCCCAATTCCTCCGTCTCTCGTGGAGTAACAGGCAGGCGGATACTTTCGGCGCCAGCGACCTGGTTGGGTATAGGCAAAGGCTGTGTCTGTACAGACGTCTCAGCACTAGCAGAAATGGATGCTCGGGGGGGTAGAGACAGCTGCGTACAAAATGTTCCTCTAACTGCAGTGGGATAGGCTGACGCGGCTGACATGGAGGCATCAGAAGGGGTCACGGCCGCGCAGACAGCAGCGGCTGCCTGCCGTTCCACCCTTGTTGCCTGCAGCACGTCCCGAACTACCTTCCAGTGCGTTGCGTATTTGATTGCTTCCTTTGTCTTATCTCCCCCGGCGCTAATAGTGTCCCACAGCGCCTTGCCTACATCGTCCCAAGTCGCTACTTCAAATGCAACATTTATACTCGGAATAAGTTCTCTCTCCCAAGCCCATAAAAGTAACCCCTTTATAACGGAGTTATCACATTTCAACCCTCTCGTAGAGAGAATATGTTGAAGGAGGTTTAGGACCGCTTCTTGCTCTTTGTCCAACCCCATCTCCTTCTCCGACCGCTCACCTGATTAGGGCGAGATCCACCAGGGTAAGATTCCCCTATTCCGCTGCGCGCGCGGTCTTTGTCAGCCCCAGCTCAGCTGGTCATCCTGCTGGGGCAGCAGGGATAATTTCGGCCGGCTTCTCCGCTCCCTCTCTCCGTCGGCTCTCGTCGAAGAATTCAACACCGATCCGAGGGTCCCTGTTCGGGCACCAATTGCGGAGGCACAGGACAGCACACACAGACCAATGTGATCAGGTGAAGTCCACTTTACTAGAGCATCAGACATCATTTTATACATTAGTTACATCTGTACATGCGTTCAGTTATTTTACTATTGGTTGCACACATTATTCATGCACTGTCCACGTGCCCAGTTACACTTAATGATTGGTTATATCAACACTGTACATGCGCATCAACATAAAACATAATTGGTTATACTAACTAAAACATACAAGACTTGTTTCAGTCTAATTGGTCAAGATAAACTGCCGAATTGAGGTTGGTTGTGCCAAGTTCTCTTTATCGTGGAATGTGCACCTGTGTTTTTCTAATTGGTATCTTTCTTATTTTTGTCTTCTGTTTATTCTGTTCAAGGCCTTCTAAAGGCGTCTGGAATGCTCTTGTGATCATTAGCTAAAAATGTTCCACAACAGTGCGTGATAAGGGATGTGATACACCCACTCAATGCCATGTTCTTTGGCCCAGGTGTCTATGAGGTTGTTTCGGAAGTGAGTCCCGTTGTCCAACTCGATTCTTTCTGGGGTGCCGTGTTGCCATAAAACTTTCTCTTCAAGGCCCAGGATAGTGTTCTGGGCAGTGGCGTGGGACACAGGATATGTTTCCAGCCATCCAGTGGTTGCTTCCACCATTGTAAGCACATGGCACTTGCCTTGGCGGGTTCGTGGGAGTGTGATATAGTCAATCTGCCAGGCCTCCCACTGTTTATATTTCAGCCATCGCCCTCCATACGACAGGGGTTACAGCCGCTTGGCTTGCTTAATTGCAGCACATATTTCACATTCATGGATAACCTGTGCGATAGCGTCCATGGTTAAGTCCACCCCTCGATCATGAGCCCATCTACATGTTGCATCTCTTCCCTGATGGCCCGAGGTATCATGGGCCCACCCAGCCATAAATAGCTCACCCCTACGTTGCCAGTCCAGGTCCACCTGAGACACTTCAATCTTGGCAGCCTGATCTGCCTGCTGGTTATTTTGATGTTCTTCAGTGGCCTGACTCTTGGGTGTGTGAGCATCTACGTGGCATACTTTTACCAGTAGCTTCTCTATCTGAACAGCAATATCTTGCCACAGTGCGGCAGCCCAGATGAGTTTACCTCTGCGCTGCCAATTGCTCTTCTTCCATTGCTGTAGCCATCCCCATAGGGCATTTGCCACCATCCATGAGTCAGGATAGCAATAGAGCACTGGCCACTTTCTCTCTTTCAGCAATGTCTAACGCTAGCTGGATGGCTTTCACCTCTGCAAACTGGCTCAATTCACCTTCTCCTTCAGCAGTTTCTGCCACTTGTCGTGTAGGACTCCATACAGCAGCCTTCCACCTCCGATGCTTTCCCACAATGCGACAGGACCCATCAGTGAACAGGGCATATTGCCTCTCATTTTCTGGCAGTTTATTATACAGCGGGGCTTCTTCAGCACGTGTCACCTCCTCCTCTGGCGACATTCCAAAATCTTTGCCTTCTGGCCAGTCCGTGATCAATTCCACAGTTCCTGGGCGACTGGGGTTTCCTACGCGAGCCCGTTTTGTGATCAGTGCAATCCGCTTACTCCACGTGGCATCAGTCGCGTGATGTGTAGAGGAGACCCTCCCTTTGAACATCCAGCCCAGCACTGGCAGTCGGGGTGCTAAGAGGAGCTGTGTTTCAGTACCAACCACTTCTGAGGCACCTCAAACTCCTTCATATGCTGCCAATATCTCTTTTTCAGTTGGAGTATAGCGAGCCTCGGATCCTCGATATCCTCGACTCCAAAACCCCAGGGGTCGACCTCGGGTCTCCCCAGGTGCTTTCTGCCAGAGGCTCCAGGTAGGGCCATTCTCCCCGGCTACAGTATAGAGCACATTTTTAACATCTTGTCCTGCCCGGACTGGTCCAAGGGCTGCTGCATGAACAATCTCCCGTTTAATTTGTTCAAAGGCTTGCTGTTGCTCAGGGCCCCATTTAAAATCATTCTTCTTCCGGGTCACTTGATAGAGAGGGCTTACAATCAGACTGTAATTTGGAATATGCATTCTCCAAAAACCCACAACACCCAAGAAAGCCTGTGTTTCCTTTTTATTAGTCGGTGGAGACATAGCTGCTATTTTGTTGATCACATCCATTGGGATCTGACGACGTCCATCTTGCCATTTTATTCCTAAAAACTGGATCTCCTGCGCGGGTCCCTTGACCTTACTTTCTTTATGGCAAAACGGGCTTTCAGAAGGATTTGGACTATTTTCTTCCCTTTCTCAAAGACTTCTTCTGCCGTGTTGCCCCATACAATGATGTCATCAATGTATTGCAGGTGTTCCGGAGCTTCACCTTTTTCCAGTGCAGTCTGGATTAGTCCATGGCAAATGGTGGGGCTGTGTTTCCACCCCTGGGGCAATCGATTCCAAGTGTATTGGACACCCCTCCAAGTAAAGGCAAACTGAGGATGACACTCCGCTGCCAAAGGAATGGAGAAAAATGCATTAGCAGTGTCTATTGTGGCATACCACTTGGCTGCCTTTGACTCTAGTTCATATTGAAGTTCTAGCATATCTGGAACGGCAGCACTCAGCGGTGGCGTAACTTCATTCAGGCCACGATAGTCAACTGTTAGTCTCCACTCCCCGTTAGACTTTTGCACTGGCCATATGGGACTATGAAAGGGTGAGCGAGTTTTGCTGATCACTCCTTGGCTCTCCAGTTGGCGAATCAACTTGTGGATGGGAATCAGAGAGTCTCGGTTGGTGCGATATTGCCGCCGGTGCACCGTCGTGGTAGCAATTGGCACTTGTTGTTCTTCAACCCTCAGCAACCGCACAATCGAAGGGTCTTGAGAGAGACCAGGCACGGTAGACAGCTGTTCAGTGCCCTCCGTCTCCAAGGCAGCTGTACCAAAAGCCCATCGATACCCCTTCGGGTCCTTAAAATACCCTCTCCTGAGATAGCCTATGCCAAGGATACACGGAGCCTCCGGACCAGTCACAATGGGGTGTTTCTGCCATTCTTTCCCAGTTAGGCTTACTTCAGCTTCCAATACAGTTAACTCTTGGGATCCCCCTGTCACACCGGAAATACAGATGGGTTCTGCCCCTTTATAACTTGATGGCATTAGAGTGCACTGTGCGCCTGTGTCTACTAGAGCCTTATACTCCTGTGGGTCTAACGTGCCAGGCCATCGAATCCACACAGTCCAATAGACCCGGTTATCCCTTTCGTCCCCCTGGCTGGAGGCAGGGCCCCTCTAATTCTGGCCAGAGTATCCGGTATTCACTTCTTGTAAAATTGGCTCAGAAGTCCCTTCAGGAGGATCAGAAATAAGATCAGCCCTTCTACTCTGTTTGGAAACTGGAGCAGCATTTTTCCTAGTAGAATCCCCTTTTGTGGTGTTTTTTTCCTCGCAGCTCACGTACCTGTGCATTTAGGACCGAGGTAGGTTTTCCATCCCATTTCCTCATGTCCTCTCCATGATCACATAGGTAAAACCATAGGGCACCTCGCGGTGTGTACCTTCTATATTCTCTCTCTTGGGCAGAGGAGCGCTCACTCCTAATAGCTGAGACATTGGTCCTTACAGGTGGACAATAGGACATATCCTCTTGAATTGCTGGAAATCCTCGGACAGCTTCTGCACAGCCGAAATGCAGGCTTGTAGGGAGGAGGAGAGATTTTCTTCGTATTGACGGAGTTGGCGAGCCACTTCATCCACTGTCGGTGCCTCTTCGTCTTTCCAGGTCATTATTGCCAGTGAGTTGGCATAGGACGATGGTGCGCTCCGTACAAATTTCTGCCACATGGGTCGTGTGCATTGGACTTCGTCTGGATCCTTGGGTAATTGTGGGTTGTCCGGGTCATGATGAATCGTCTCTAGCACAGCTAGTTCCCTCAGATATTGGATACCTTTTCCATGGTGGTCCACTTGCTTGATTGACATATAACATCTTCCTTAAAGGGGTACCTTTCCTTCACACTTGACAAGAGTCGCCTCCAGAGGCTGATGGCTTGTGTCCCTCTTCCAATTGCCTTGTCAATGCCACCTTCCCTGGCAAGCGATCCCAGCTGCTTGGCTTCCCTACCTTCTAATTCCAAGCTATTAGCCCCATTGTCCCAGCCTCAGGAGAAGCCAGGTGATAATATGCTCACCGATACGGCGGCCAAAATCTTTTCGCATATCCCGCAGCTCACTCAAGGATAGGGACCGGGTTATTACCTCTGGTTCTGCCTCTTCCTCCTGTTCCCGTGATGACCCTGGTTCACCTTCATCCTTTGCTAAGCGCGCTGATTTTTTATATTTCTTTTTCTGTACGGGGGCAACTGATACTGGTGCAGGTTGATCCGCTGGTTCAGTTGCAGTATCGCTCGCCGGGTTTTGGATAACCGCAGCGTCTGTCGCCAAGGTTTGGGTAGCAGCAGTGCTCGTTGCCGCAGCTGGAGGGGCTGCAGTGCCTGTTGCTGAGGTTTGGGTAGCCACAGTTCTCGTTGCCAGGGCTGGAGGGGTCACGGTGCCTGTCACCAAGGTCTGGGTGGCCGCAATGCTCGTCGCCGGGGCTGGAGGGGCCGCAGCGCCCATTGCCGGGGTTTGGGTGACCGCAGTGCTCATCGCTTTGTTGTTAGGTCCAGAGACCTTCTCTTCCCCTTGAGGGTGCTGAGTTGTGTCGAACAGGGCTCGATAGGCATGGGCCAGGCCCCAGCACGTTGCAGTGATTTGTATCTCTCTGGAGCTGCCGGGGTGACAGCATACCTTTTCCAAATATTTTACTAGTTCTTCTGGATTCTGCACTTGTTTCAGGGTGAATTTCCAAAACATTGGAGGTGCCCACTTTTCTAGGTACTTGCCCATACTACCCCACACACCCTGCCACTCATAATTATCCAGCCTCGGGGCAGACCTCTGGGTGATCTTCTTAAATAGTTGTTTAACCTTAAACAAAAGCTGAACCACATTCAGGAGCATGCTAATTCCCAGCAATAGGGCTAGGACCGTGCTGGTATCAACATCCCAAGAGTATTCAAATTTTTCAAAATTCCCAAACACCATTGTAACTGGACTGAAGGAGAAAGGAGAGGGGAAGAAAGGTATCCCACTCATAGACTGGTTTTCCAAGGAGGAAAGGTAAATGGTATAATTATTAATAGTTTCCCACAGATGGCTCCCGCAGTATAAAGGTGACAATGCTGAGTGCAAATACCGGATTAATTCCACTACTGATGATTTTATCATACCGTAAACCAGTGTTACACAACACATCAAAGCAAAAACCTTAATCCACCTCCCACGGATGATAAGCAGCAGAAGAGGGACTACATGCAGCAAGCGAGGTGATACATAACAGAACTTTAAAAACCAGAGCAACAACTCTAAGAACACATAAATCAACATAATGACCAGCGACTATTAGACCAATATAATGAATGCTTATAACAAAGTTGTTTTAACGAACTCTGGTCAGGTTTGTCGTTATCTCAACCCTTCGTGCCCCACGTTGGGCGCCAAAATGGACTGTCGTGCTTTAACCCCAGCCAGCAACTAAGCACCACGCAGCCGCTCACTCACTCCCCCCCACCCAGTGGGATGGGGGAGAAAATCGGGAAAAAGAAGCAAAACCCACGGGTTGAGATAAGAACAGTTTAATAGAACAGAAAAGAAGAAACGAATAATGATAATGATAACACTAATAAAATGACAACAGCAATAATGAAAGGATTGGAATGTACAAATGATGCACAGTGTAATTGCTCACCACCCGCCGACCGGCACCCAGCAAGTCCCCCAGCGGCGATTCCCTGCCCCCACTTCCCAGTTCCTATACTAGATGGGACGTCACATGGTATGGAATACCCTGTTGGCCAGTTTGGGTCAGGTGCCCTGGCTGTGTCCTGTGCCAACTTCTTGTGCCCCTCCAGCTTTCTCGCTGGCTGGGCATGAGAAGCTGAAAAATCCTTGACATTAGTCTAAACACTACTAGCAGCAACTGAAAACATCAGTGTAATCAACATTCTTCACATACTGAACTCAAAACATAGCACCGTACCAGCTACTAGGAAGACAGTTAACTCTATCCCAGCTGAAACGAGGGACAGACCCCAAATCTTGGTATGATCTCTTTGAGCAAGACTTTAACTACTTCTCTTGCTTTGTTGGTGCGGCAAGGGAAAGCCTCAGGCCACCCAGTGAAAGTATCAAAGAGAACTAGGATATATCGATATCCTTCTTTTCGGGGCAATTCTGTGAAATCAGTTTGCCAGCATTCTCCTGGAGAATTTCCTTTTTTCGTATTCCAAAGGTAATCTTATTACTGGTTTGGGGATTATTGCGTATACAAATTTCCACATCCCATTGTAATTGTTCAAATAATCTTTGTCATATCTCTACTCAAAATACACTTTTTGTAAATGCTAAACAAGGTTTTTCTGTTCCACAATGTACTTTGCTATGTTTCAGCCCGGGCCAATTTCTCTCATTATTGCGGGTGGGACCTATTATTTGACCTGTTGGTGTTACAGCCCATCCTGGTTCATTTTTATTAGCCCTGCAATCTAATAATTAATTCTTCATCTTTTTCATTATAATTTGGAGCATCTTTAGGTAAATTTACACTTTTCTCTGGAACTAGTGCTAGGATGCCTTTTCTGCAGCATCTTTAGCAGCTCTATCAGCCAATCAGTTTACCTGTTTCAGGGACAGTCCTACCTGACTGACGTGCTTTACAGTGCATTATCATGACTGCTGTTGGCTTTTGAATGGCTTCTAACAATTTCAAGTAGTTTGTTCTGCATGCTGAAAGGTGGTTCCTTGTGCAGATAACAGTCTCCTCTTTCTTTCCCTATTGCTCCATGTTGCATGTCCTACTCCAAAAGCAATACTTTGAGTCTGTCCAAATGTTGACTCGCTTTCTTTGACCTTAGTTCCAGTGCTCAAGTAAGAGCTATCAGTTCAGCCTTTTGGTCAGATACATTTGAAGGCAAGCTCGTGATTCAATTACCTTCTCAGTAGTGGTTGGCCGCATATCCTGTTAAGCGTTTCCATCACGGATGAAACTGCTTTCCGTCGGTATATAGTTCCCAATCCGTCTCTTCCAGTGGCGCATCTTGGAGATCTGGTCGGCTGGAGTAGACTTCCTTCAATTGTCTGGAGCCAATCACGTTCCAGTTCTCCTTCAACTTGATCAGTTGTTAAAAAACACAGCAGGGTTAACGATGTAGTAGTTTTTAAGTAAACATCAGTCTTGCTCCAGCAAACACCACTTGTATTTCAGCATTCTACTAAGGGATAACCAATGCCCCCCCTTTCTGTTCAAGCACAGTGATCACCATGTGGGGAACATACACTGTAATTCTCTGTCCTAGGGTGAACTTGCGAGCTTCTTGGATCAATAGCACAGTTGCAGCGACGGCTCTCAGAACAACCAGGCCAATCCCAGGCAAACATTGTCTAATTGCTTCGAGAAGTAGGCCACAGCTCGCCGACTTGGTCCCAGATATTGGACCAGGACACCCAGAGCTATACCTTTCTTTCATGAGTAAAGAGTTCAAATGTCTTTGTGAGATCTGGCAGGCCTAGGGCTGGTGCTTCCATTAAAGCCTGTTTTAGTTGTTTGAAAGCAACTTTCCTGGCATCAGTCCAATCTATAAATCCATTGTTTGAGTTTTGAGCTGCTCATATAAAGGTCGGACCAGCAAGCCATAATTTGCAATCCACAGGCGACAACCACCCAACCATTCCCAGAAATGCTGGCAATTCACTTAGAGTCTTATGTTAAGGGAGACGACAAATAGCCTCTTTTCTCTCAGTTCCTAATTGTCCTTTCAGGATTTCAAAATCCAAATAAGTTACTTCTCTCTGGCGTTATTTGGGCTTTTTCTTTTGACACTCGATATCCACTGATTCCCAAAAAGTTCAAACGGCTAATAGTTACCTTTGTGCATTGTTCTTCTGTCTCAGCTGCAATTAATAAATCATCCACAATATTGCAAACAAGATTCCTTGATTATTTTCTTTCATCCAAAATCTCTATGGACATGGACATGGATTAGCAAGCTGATGAAATTTTCCTCTCCCTCTATGCAAATACACATTTACACTTTTGGTCCCTTTTGAGCTGGTAGCATTTGAGTTTGCCCAAGTAGCCCCTGATTTGATTCCTATCCACCGTTGCTTGGTGTAGGGTACGGCGTTCGGAAGATCTCGCGATGTCACGGAAGGTAAGAAGGCTAGTCCGTCGCCCTCCTTGTGACCGTATCAGTAATCCCACCTACCATTGTTAGTATAAAAGGAATTAACTGCGCAATAAAAGGACGAAGTTGACGCTCACACCACGTGTGTTATCTGTCTCTTCCCTGGTCTCAGGCCGACCAGTGATCTAATCGCGGCACGTTGATATGTAGCAACGCTACAGCTTGGTTTCCTCTAGAGTCCTGCCCTGAGGCACCAAGGCCCTGGAGACCTTGCCTGGTAATAACTGAGACAAAGAGCACACAAACTATGTCAGATCTACCTATACCTACTCCTTAGCAGTGATCACATATTGTCTTTGTTTTTTCTTTAACTGTCCCTGAAGGAATAACAGCTCGTTATGGTGGCCTTGAATTTACTTTCAAGTTTCAGTTTTGATAGAGGTCATTTCCATGCTTGGAGGGTTGTCCTTGAAGAGCACTGTATGAAGCTCTGCTGCCTTTCAATGCTGATGGTCATGAGACCCCACCAAAACTCCCCAGAATAGGCCAAAGTCTAGTCCTTTAATGTCTGGCATCTGTCACCTATTTTTCTTCCTCACCCCTCGGGACCTGGGACCTCTCACTATTTCATTTTCATGACAGAAAAGGCTTACACTGACCTTCAGTTCCCTGGCCAGCTCTGCCTTGCTGGCAAGTATCAGATCCAGGTTTGCATTACCCTTGTTGGCCCATCTGGCAGCTGTGTGAAGATGTTCCCCCAGGACACTCCAGAAACTGCCTGGACTGTTTGCATGCTGCGTGTTCCCCTTCCAGAAAATACCAGGGTCGTTCAACTCCCCAGTGAGGCCCAGGCTTCTACATCCAGAGACTTCCTTGGGGTGCTTAGAAAAGACCAAGACCACTGTCACCCTGACTGTGGGTTCCTCAACTCCAACCACAATGTCACCTTTACTGGCCCCTCCTCTGACCCTCACTCACAAGGGCTGACCCAACTTCTCCCTGGCCCCAGTAAGGAGCTCCATACATCCAAGGCACTTCTTCACTTTGAGGGAACCCCACTCCTGATCCTTCCAGCCTGTCTCTCCTGAGAACCGGTACCCATCCATTGCAGCACCCCAAGCTGTGTCACTTGTCCCACCATGCCTTGGCAGTTCCTTTAAGGATGTCAAAAAGCACAGGCTCCAGCTCGTCCTTGTTATGCCCCTGGCTGAGGGCATCAGTGCACATTTGGGCTGTAGCACCTCAGCTGTAACACCAGGCCAGTCTCTGACTTGTCTTTGGGAAGCTGGTCCAACCGTCTAAGACCCGTGTCTGCAAAGGCTTGGCTTCAGAGCCATGCTGGAGTAGTTGGTGGATGGAAACATAAAGCTGAAACTGGATGCCAAGACAGTGAGCAAACTCTGCTGTCCCAAAGGACAGAAAGAAGAAGGGTAGGGAAGGGCAGCCCTGCCAGGGAATGGGTTTTTTCAGTGGTGGCTCTGCTGCCCCTGAGGGCCTTTGGTGGAGGTGAAGTTATCTCTAGGAATGACAAGGGGCTACTGACAGGCCCACTGTGAAAACTCTTGGTATTTTCTTGACTACCTTGTCAAAGTAGTAGGTAAAGGGAGGTGGAGAGGAAAAACCAGAAGTTTGAAAGTGTACGAATAGGTATGGCCACCCCAGTGTGATGTGCTTCCTCTCTAAGGACCAGACAATGAAAAGGTGATTCTTGCACCTCACTCTTTTAGCTAGGAGAAATGTCACTGCTGAAAGAAGGGTCTCTCCCCAGCTGAGGGAGGGAACATCAGTGATTGCTTCAGCCTGTTTCCCAGCAGGGTTCCCCTGGAGCCCCAGGGACTCCTGGAGGCAAGCCAAGGGGGCAGAGAGAAGTGCTGCCTTGGGCTGGTCCTCTGCTGCTGAGCTGGGCTGGGCTCCTGGCATGGTAGGGAGCTCATGGCAAGCGGGCAAGCATTTCAGAGAGACAGCTCTGCCCAGGAGCAGCTCCTCTGCAAAGCGCAGCAGGGCTGAGGGCACTGCCTGCAGGCACCGAGGGGAGAGGAGTGAGGCAGAGAGAGAGGTTAAAGGCAGTCTGGGGTGGGAGAAGAGAGAAGAGCTGACTTGAGAAAAATCTTCACAGCCCTTCACAGGGTAAGTCTCTGGCTGCAGGGCAATTCCTGGAATGACCTCCTAAAGCTGGCACATGCCACAGCCTATGGGATCTGTTCAGGAGGACTCT